>NW_020653750.1:10087591-10140774 GCF_003589595.1 Hyposmocoma kahamanoa | reverse complement strand
GCCTCTGCGCCCGTCACCCTGAAACATAAGTTGAAAAGTCAATTTCAAAATCGGAACGCAGTAATGCTCACATTACTGCTTGGTGGCGGAAATATGTAAGGTGGCAGTACTTCCCTGGACGAACTCTTTCACAAGGAGCTCTATTGCTACTTAAATAAACTGTACGAACGAAACGAACAATATGGGAGTGCATATAAAAAGACTGTCTGAATACGAAACTAAATATGGCTTAGAATATATCATTTATTTCATATTATCAGTGTCATAATATTACAATTAAAAATACAATGTCAAGGGATGATACGATCGTCACTATCGCAAACTATGCGTTACGTATTTTACATGAATTATTAATATAAAAGACGTAACGTAGGTTTCGTCAGGAAGACGATGTTGCGGATTGACATAGTTATGTAATTAATTTAGTTCTACATAAAATAAAGTAGTTTATCGACTGCTTGTCTAAATACAACGAACAAAATTACAAGTGTTTAAAAAAAAAAACTCATCGACACTGTAGATTGAATTATCCAATAAAAGGAGTTTTAGTCGGGTATTAAACGTCTCGTCGTTTGTAACCTTACTTATGTTAATGGATCATTCTTTCTCTATAATACAATTTAAATTTTCAGCAATATCTTCAAAGAAATAAAACCAGGATTCTAGTATTTAAGAGCAAAAATTATTGTAAGCGTTTCCACTCATGCAAAAATAAACACAAAAGGGCATAAACATTAGGTAGAATTTACAATAAACCGATAAAATGTTTCCATACCGGTAAGCGGTAAGCGAGAGAAAAATACATAAAAACATAACATGTGACAAAACTACAATATAAAGTAGACGTTATATAAGAAATGATTCTTCAACTCAACAGACAGTTATGAAAGTGTAAAAAGATAGCAATATAATATCCCACATGTTTCCGCAAAACAAAACAATTATAACAATAAAATACTGACGAAAAAAGATAGTAATAGCTTTGTACAAAGAACTATGCTTTGTCGTTTTTGGGGAGAACGTGAGCGGTCGTAAATTTGTGCTGATGGTTATGAGGTCGCAAGTGCGTAGCGTCTATTGTCGTGCGCCTGCTATTAGTCATAAACGTCACGAAATTGTATCTGCCATCGAACTTTTTCGCAATCCTATTGTGGCCACACACTCGGAGCACGCATTTTTGTAAGTAATACCCACGGAAGAAAAATAAATAATGGAAATGCCATAAGCTCCGATTATTATCAGGATCGTTATCGCCAAAGCTCACACTATCACTATATCGCACTGCTATTACAATAGTGTTGTAACTCAAAATATGTGAAAATCAAAATTATACTATTGCTGGACGTAAAATTTGTTTCTCTACACATCAATAAAACTGTCGTTAGAATATTGTAAAAAACAATTAAAATTTAAGTCAACAAACTTAACTCAAAATGAGGCAAACTTATTGTTACTTAGTTGTGGACAAAACAGTCCTTACTCAAAAGTATGAAATTTATTTTTCCTTTTTATTTTTAAATATATTTGACTAGCAGGAAATTGATTACTGTCTGTTAAAAAGTTTAATCTATACTTGCTTTTTGTAAATAAACATTTGCTTACGCTTATCATTTACAATATTTATTTATATATATTATAAACTGCCTCCGTGGCCGAACGGTTACCATGCCGGACTGCCACACAGAGGTCCCAGGTTCCAGAGCCAGGCCCAAGTTCGGCCAGGAGAAATATTTGTATGGCCTACATTTATTTCTCTCGTGAGTTTGGGGGTAATTTGTGATTATCTATGTGTGCGTCCATGGCACCCGCGACTCACGACGGTTTTGAGTGTGTGCGTTATTATTATTATTATTTGAAATATAATAGATCAAAACAACCTGCAAAAGATAAACGGGTCACTATCATAAATGTTTGTTATCCAAGTAAATAACCTTTAGAATAAAGTGCTTTAGTTTTAATACAGTTTTTAAGCCTCGTAAATGGCAAATTTTGAATATCACCCGGAATCTTATTAGAGAAGAATAAATTTGTGGCTTTAAAAAGGCATCAGTCAAGAACAGGCACATTATTTTAATCCTCATATTAATGTCATGTATATCACAGTTTTTCATAAAAAATAATTTTGCTTCGTAACGTAAATTACATTTTTATAAATGTGACGCTAGTGTAAAAATGTTAATTTCTAAAAGTTTTTTTTGTGTATGGGTAGAGATCATAGATTAGCCATAGAGAGATAAAAGGGACATATTGTTTTTAGTTATTTTTCTCATGTATTCTTAACAACCTAATTTAGGTGACAAATTTTTCTAAATTTAATGATCATAGTCTTGTACTAACTGTACCGAGTTCCCTAGTTCAAGATCAGGTACTTGTATGATACAGATGTAATTGGTAAACAGCGTCAGTATCAGCAGAGCTTCCTCGTGAAAGATTTCGTCTAGGGAAGTACTGCCGCCTTATCTATATCTGCCGCCAAGCAGTAATGCTCACATTACTGCGTTCCGGTTTTGAAGGACAAAAGTGCTGGTGAAATTACAGGCACATGGGTCTTGTCAGCTTATGTCTCATCGCTACTGCATTGGTCAGGCGTGTCGCTTATCACCAGATGCGTGACTTGTTCGCCCATGTTCATTTGGTATCATAGAAAAAAGTAAACATTACACTTGAGCAAGTTCATTGCACATTTAACCATATTCCCCTAAGAAGAACTAGTAATTAGATTTTTTGTAAATAGATTAATTATGAAGTCAAATTATTTCCAATAATCATTTCAATACATACTTAATAAAAAGAAACCTGGAAGAGCTAAATTCGAGATTTTTGTTATCCTAGCAAGCAGAAACAATATAATAACCTTTTCCATAAAGTTTTTGTTTTACGGCAGTTTTGAACTTCGTAAATGGGAAATTTTGTATATTAACAGGGATTTTAGTATAGAAATTATATATTGCCCCGTAAATGAATTTGCTTTACTCTGATAGAACTAGGTATTTTATATTTAATTGAAATCATTGTTTTGTTATAGATATGGTAGTGTACACTATAGCAGCTAGGGCCTCTTTTTAAACATAATTTGTTCCTTAGTTAAACGTTTTAAGTTCCGCAAACCAAATGAAATATACATATATAATAATAAACAAACCCTGGTTGGTTTGAAAAAACAAATATACGCAATTTAAATCCGGAAAAATAGTTTCATTTACTAATTGTAACAATCGCGAAATCCTAAGAACTCAATATTCAAGAATTTACATTTTTGACCATTTTATGTTGAACCAATACAGGCACTACGGCAAGAAAGGACATTTTTGTGTATTATACTATATAAGGCTAATAACACACGGCGCCGAGGCGGCAGCGTTTTTTGCCGCCGCCAGGCCGCAAGAGTTGCGGCGTCATACCGCAGCTACAGCGGCGCGACTACAGCCCATGCGGCGTGAGCAACTGAAATCGTACATTAGTAGACAATTGCGGCAGCGCTCGCCGCCGCCGCCGCGATGTACGTATGAAAATATGAGAACAAATCCAAAGGCGACTACAACTGCGGCACCGCGGTGCCGCTTTTATTTCGGCGCCTCGCCGTGTGTAGGAGTGGAGGACCGTGAGGAGTGGAGGAGGCTACACCGACAAGAGCATGGCTCTTAAATAAAATAAAATGAATGAATGCCGTGTGTAATCAGCCTAAGTAGGTACTGTCCGTGAACGGGTTAACTAATCAATTAAAAATTTATTTTAACCGTTTAAATATGTGATATAGTGTGCGAAATAACGTTTTATCCGATTGAAGGGTTTCACGATAATAATTGTATTCAAATGTTTCCATATCTTGCGTAACTCCGAAATTCGTATCATATTTTATTTCAAGCGATACGATAATAATTAATATTAAATGTCATGATGAGCACTCGAAAAACTTACCTCGGAGCTCCGTACACAAGTCGAAAAGGGTCCATAAATAAGTGTGAGCGCGACATCTATTGCGACGCCGGAATCATTTATCATAGTGTGGGAAATTTTATTTGTGCTAGGGCTACTTTTTGTGAGAACATTAAAAAGCGAAGCAAAACATTTCTGGGAATTTATATCTTGCATTTTCTTTTATGTTTACATGTTACACGCTATACAAACTAATATTTTAAATGCATAAGAAACTCCGTCTGCTACGTTTTCACGCCTAGACCGCTGAACCAAATTTCATGTTTTTTTTTTACTATTTTTTATAATATCAAGTGACGGGACGACCAAGTCCTAGCGCCTGATGGTAAGCTACACGCCTGTCCATAACAGTTGCAGTGCCACTCAGGGCTTTAAATCGCAAAGATCTGAGGGATACTGCCACTGCTGTCACCATGAGACATCAGTTGATAAGTCCCATGTGCGTGTAATTTCACCAGGACCCTTACCCTTCAAAACCGGAACACAGTAATGTTGACATTACTGCTTGGCGGCAGAAATAGGTAAGGTAGCAGTCTTTCAGTGGGCGAACTCTTTCAGAAAGAGCTCTACTGCTGATGACTTTTGGTGTAGTGATAGATGAGACCTAAGAAAAGGAATAGGCTACTTTGTGTCACAAAAATCAGTGTCACAAAAATCAATCTTAAATATCTGGAATTGGTGATAAAGTTTGTGTGGACAGCCAATCATTTCTCAAATAAGTAGTGCAGTATGCTATTCGAAGTACTTATACTACGCAGACGACGTCGCGGGTTCCAGCTAGTTACAAATACATATATCAAAGAATAATAGGCCAATGATTGATGCTCAGAATACGAAAAGCGTTCGGGGACGTAGCAAGTTTAGCTAGGCAGTCTCTGGGGTACACAGAGACTGTGGGAGCTCCCAACGTGGATTGATGGTATGTTTGACTGTAGTAAGTTATTAGAATAGTTTGTCTATTATACTTCACGGTTTTTTTATAACGCATACATTCATAGCCCCGCACTAGGGAAACCTTGTATCGCGGGTGCCATGACCACACACATAGACAACCATAAATTACACTTAAATTCCATATTCCATTTATTTGCTAGACACACAAAAAAAACATAAACCATACAAATGGAAAATCTTACATGTAAATAATAAGTAAAAACACAATACTATGTCTATGGTCACAAAGTGATCTCAGTAGGTACATGCTGTGCAAACTTGGTTTGCACAGATTTTTAGCCAGAACCTGATTTTTAGTAGGAGCTACGACCTCACGCGGGTGTAACAGATCATTTATGAAATAAAATTAGGACAGATCAATAATTAACTATCTATCAGGAGCGCGAAAAGAGAAAAGAAAACAAAAAAAATTACTTACACAATAAAAAATGATAGGTATTGACAATTTTAGGACAAGAAATAACATTTCCTTAAATGTAAAAAGCGTAATAAAAAAAAACAAAAAAGAATAAAAAACAAAAGCACGCCAGTTATCCCAAACAAATACAAAATATGTCTGAAATTTACTTAAAACATATTTTGATGACCCTGGGCTAATTCGGCATCCTTCTTCTGAGCAGTCAAAATAATTTCCTCAGTTTGGACTTAAAGGTTGGCTGGTACACCCAAACTCACGAGAAAACTGTAGGCAACACAAATATTTCTCCCGGCTCGGAAATAGTACCCAGGACCTTTGCGTGACAGATCGACATGGTAACCGTTCGGCCATAGAAGCAGTAATTTTTTTTATGACACCAAGTAACAGGAAAACAAGTCATGGGCCTGGTGGTAAGCGACACACCTGTTCTATCACTCTTATTCCATGGACATAAAGCTTTTTCTGATCGGTTCAAGCCGAAGGAAGAAACTGACTCCCTAAGTTGCACCGTGCACGTCATAAAAAAATTCAAAGAACAAAATGTTTCTGCAGCGGAAACTTATTAATACTTTTCGTATATTTATTTTATTGAATATGATAATGTTTTTACTGCCATGATTTTCATATATTTTCCGCGGAAATACTGATACAAAGATCGAACAAAACTATGAAAAATGCCTTGGGACAGAATGAACTCGAATCTTTTAGGAATTAATATAGAGGTATATGTGGCGCAACATCACTCTGCAACAAGCAGATAGAAAAAATCGTAAAGTCTGCTGACACAGACTGTAGCTGAGTTGGTAAGAGCGGGGGTTACCGTTCTTACCAACTGGCAACAAACGTTGGTTCGAGCTCAGTCAGATTAAAGGAATTTTTTTTGTGGTTTTTCTGCGTCAATGGCTAATAATACTTTTCCTTCTATATCGTAGCTAACTGGAAATTAATTTTTTTTAGAATTATAGTAAAATAGTTTTTCGATATCTCAACTATAGTTTATAGGTTTAGGTTAGTTAAAAGTAAACAAACTTCAACTGTCACTTGGTTAACCGGTCAAATACAAACGTTTAGTAGTGAATTTCATACGTCGTATTACTGCTGCACTTTTTAATTTGGTCGCATATTATTGGCTGTCATCTTTTTAAAGGGCTGGATTTTAGGTTGTTAGCGTAGTAAAGTTGTGATACGTGTTATTAAACATCTTCATGTAAATATTATTTATGTTATACACTTAGTAATTTTAAATAAGTAGTTCGAAATGTTGTCTATTACCTGAAAATATTTTCATATATTTAGAACCATTTTCAAAAAGTTCATTATAATTTTACAATAAGGAACCAGGTAATGCCTCATAAAATACTTTATTACGTTTTGTTTACAGAAATCAGAAATCAGAAATGAGAAACATTTATTGTATGAATTGATAAAATACAGGTGTTACTTATCAGAAATTAGATTCACAATTCTTACCCAAACCAGGCGTTCAATGTCTTAAAATTACAATTCAATTAAAATTTATTACAACTTAAATGTCAAAAATTAAAATTATAATTAAGTTAATTATACAACTGTCAAATATTTGACGTCTTTATATAAAATTCGTAAGATTGTAAAAAACTTTGCCAGTTAACCAATTTTTTAAACAAGCTTTAAATTTATCACCATTTAAACATTTCATTTCCATTGAAAGTCTGTTATAAATTCTGATCGCTGTTACATAGATAGTGCTGTTTATTTTAGAGAGGACAAGAGGACAAGACGGTCCTTGTTTCTGACGTTGACGGCATGTACATTAGATATTTTAGTAAAGAAGTTACTGTGATTGCGTACAAAAAGACATATTTCCAAAATATATATTCGTATTAAAGTTAGGAAACCCTTTTATTTGTACAAAGTTCTTAGAGAATTATCACTGGATTTAGATTATGCGTAAGCATCGTTTTTGTATTGTGAATATTTTAACCGCATTGACAGAGTTTCCCCAAAAAATTACACCATACATTAGTAACGGGTATACGTATCCGTAATATGCGTTTTTTGCTACTTCAACCGACTCTACATCAACCAATACAGATAAAGCGTAGCAATAACTACAAAGTTTGTTATTTAGCACATCTATGTGATGTTTCCAATTTCAGTTTTTATCTATGGTAATACCAAGAAATATTGTATTATTTGCCTCATCAATAACGTCATTTTCACAAGTTATGTGTAAATCTAAGTAATTTAGAAACTACATTTAGTTAGTTACCTAAACCTTTGTAGTATAGCACCATACAGATACTTAAATATTAATATAAATAAGATTATTAATGCAAAGAGCGAACATAAGGAAAAATTCCTTCAATTTGACATGGCCCCAAACCTGCGTCTGTTTGCCAATCTAGTCGGTAGACATTTCGAATTTCTGTATGCGTCTGTTACAGATTTTTGTTTGTGGTTTTAACGACTATAAAATGTTCGATCTGTGTACAAATAATTATAACAAAATAGTAGAGTAATTTCACAAGAAATAAATAAAAATTATGCAATAAAACATCATAATATTGCATAAAACCAATAAATAAAATGTAAGTTTCATTATTGTAACTTTTATGGCGCCATTACAATGACGAATTACAATGACAAAAAATAAATTATACCGTTTCTTACTATATACTCTTTACAATTTGACTATCGATTTATGTGTGTGTATCAATGTAAAGCTTGTATCAAATAACTCGTCATTTAGAGTAATTGAATTGTTGTGCAAATTGCTAATTCGTATTAACTCAATTTGCATGAAATTTGAATTTGAACAAATTGACAAAAGGTTTTAAGTGTGGTTGGGGCTTGTGCGAATTGCTAATTAACACCATTTCATTCAGAATTGCATATACTTACAAACTGAGACATTAAGTACTTGTTTCAAAAAAAATCCTTCAATCTGGCTGTACTTGAACCATAATTTTCTCACAGATGACACAACTTCGATCTTTTAAGTTAACTTTTTTTTATAATACCAGATGGGACGAACAAGTCGTGCACCTGGTGGTAAGCGACACGCCTGTCCATAACAGTTCCAGTGACACTCAGAGCTTTAACTCGCAAAGATCTTAGAGACACTACCACAGCCCCAATCGCCGTGAGACATAAGTTGACAAGTCCTCTCAAGTTTTACCCTTACCCTTCAAAACCGGAACGCAGTAATGCTCACATTACTCCTTGGCGGCAGATATAGGTAAGGTGGCAGTAATTCCCTGAACGAAGGAGTAGCAATTCCTCGTGTAGGAGTTCACCAGGAATTGCTACTAAAAAAACGAAGGTATAGGGTAAAAGACCTCGAGGCAAAATACCTCGTCGTTGGTGCGACAAGGTAACTAACTATCCTCACTGGTTTTGCTATTTCAACCGCCCTACGCGAAGCCGAAAACTGAACGAAGTTTCCACTTCGTTCGGTTTTCTCTCGTACATATTGCCAAGAAAAACTTTCAGGGACACGAAATTTAGCAACGAAGAACATGACTTAGAAGAACAAGAAAATAACACACATATAGCGGATAATACTTCCCTCTGAATTTCCGGAATTATACTGTTATATTTTATTCTATATTTGTGATTTATATATTTATTTTGATGTTGATTGATGTATTTAGAAGAAAAGTTTTGTTATTATTTCTACACTTACAATCTGGGCCCCAGTGTTTCAATGAGAGATAAGTTTAAAGAGATTAACATTCTTACACTAATGTCTCAGTATATTTATGGAAGTGTTATTCATGTTAAGAAAAATATAAATTTGTTTTATGAAAAATAGTGACAGACATAACATTAATACGAGGAATAAAAATAAAACAGCTGTTCTTGACAGTCGTCTTCGTAAAGTTTCAAATTCATTTAAGAGGCAATGTATATATACGCTTCTATAATAAGATTCTATAATAAGTTTATTATACAACTTCTGTTTATCATACAGCTTCTGCGTACTTGGATGACAAAAATCCGTGATAGTGACCCGTTTAGCTCTTTCAGGTATTCTCAATCTAAGATGTTTAAATTAAATATTGCAATGATAAATGTATTCAAATGTATATTTACAAAGAGCAACTCCTAAAGTTTCTTGCTCATTCTTCTCAAGGGAATCTGGCTTACGAGCAGTACAGTGCTCACTGAGCAGTAGAGTTTAATCCGTATGATGATTTCAAGTGTAATTTGCTTGCCTATGAAACAAAGATCTTATTACTTTGACTATGACTTTGATTTTGCCACTTCCGGATACATAATTCCAGCCATCTTACATTTTCAAGATTAATTAACAGTACCTGTAGAGTTTCTTGTGAAAGAGTTACCTATTTCTCATGGTGTCATCATCTGTTAGGTCCTGGGTTCAATACTCGGCCAGGTCATTGAAGAAAAACTTTTCTATGTTATTTCGGGTTTGGTATTTGTGGTACCGTCGTTTCCAATTTTCATAACACAAGTGCTTTAGTTACTTGCTCTGGGATCGGAGCAATGCGTGTGATGTTGTCTAATATTTATGTTTATTTATTTATTCGTTTAGTAATGCTCACATTAATGCTTGGCGGCAGAAATAGGTAAGGTGGCAGTGCTTCCCTGGACGAACTCTTTCACAAGGAGCTCTACTGCAAGTTTAAACTAAATACAATCTCATAATATAATATTCAAACACAATGAATATAAATGATTAAGTACAAGTCATCACAGCTTTGATAAATGCGTACTGTGGTGAAGAAGAAGCAGGGTAATATCCGCCACTCGACGTTGGCATCCGTTTCGTTAAGGTAATTATTCATTGCCTTCTCATTTCTAGGGCGGAAAATGTTTACAACGCAAATGTACCGGGTGTAACAAAAGATATACAGTTGTCATATATATGCCTAAAAAATTAAATTCCATAAATTTTGCAGCAGACTGTAAAAATGGAGTTCATCGGGTACTAACGAGGAGTGAGCAAGACCATAAAAATGTAATTACATTTTTTTATCGAATATCATAATGTTTTTACTACTATAATGTTCGTCTAAGAACTCGATAATTCGAATAAAAAATTCATTTCTTTCTTTATATTTCACTGACACTTTCATTCAAGCTACTATTATTCAAGCTGATTTACTCAATATGTGTAACGTCTTTATCTTTATCAACTAATTTCCCACTGCTGCGCCATGTTGTTTGTGTGTTTACGCCATTAGGGTAGTCGATACATTTGTCGTATGAAGTTTGAAAATTTCATTCTATTTCTGTATACACATACGAAACGAATACTTTCTGTAGTAAGTGTGTGACGGTGTGACCTCCGTACATCGTCATCCCACCTTTTTATCGCCTTTCTCCGGTTACTAGCCACTCGTATTTAAATTTAAATTTTGAATTGTTCCATAGTTCTTTTGCCTCGCATTCTGATTTTGTTTTGTTCCACTGTCACTCCCTGCCCGATCGCGGCAGCGAACACGTCTTCTCGTCTTATTTTTTCGAGCCGTGTACCAGTTTCTAAAAATCTCTTGTACGATAAATATTTTAAAAATCATAAATATTGTTAAAACTGGAATAAATATTTATAAAGCGGGATTTATTACCACTAGTTCTTTACGCTTTTGAACTTTTAACTTAAGAGGCTGCGGAGGCTACTACTACTCTCCTGGCTACATTACAATCCTATTGAACAGTCAACAGAACTCCTCCAGCGCCAGCAGCGCTCTTACAAGTGTTCTATGTACTGAGGGTGTACTCCTGTTCCCCGTCCGCCATCCGACCGAAACAATTACTGTCAAATAAGTAATATTCGACCAAATCAAAAGAGGCATGATCCGAATGAAGCTTCATATTTGACATTGTCTTGTGATATGGTCGAGTATTACTTATTTGACAGTAATTAATTCGGACGGAGAGAGTAGACCCCCTTAAAACAGAACAATAAATACAGTAGTTAGCCTTTCATCATCATAATAATATCATCATAACATCATTATCATAATCAACCCATTCATACGTCCCACTGCTGGGCATGTGCCTCATCTCAGGCGAGGCTTTAGGCCATTGTTGTGAACCTTCTTCGACGTGCAGATTCCATCGCTATGTTTTTCCTCACCGAAAAGCTTATGATAAATTTCAAATTAAATTTCGCACACAAATTCCGAGTAACGGTAAAAAAAGAAGAGATTCGAACCCACGGCCTCTGCTTGAGTGATAGTATGTCAAACCTTTAGGCTACCTTGTTTTATATATATACATTTATGTATATCATTATAATATCGTTATACCAAGTGAGAATAGATCATTTGTTGTTATAACATCATTACGAACATTATCAACAAACAAAAATTAATACAAATACATATATTAATACAATAATAATACAAATAAAATAAATAATTAATAAATAAAATAATTAATACAAATAAATACTTATTCCAATTCTTTGTTTGTGAAACTAGCCTAAATTATTATTGCACTAATATTATTCAATAATTACCAATATTAATTTTCATTATACAAATTTAATTAAAATTGTACTAATTACTACCGCCAGTGAAACATAATATACATCAGTTGTTATGAGTTAACGCTCTCGGGTCTCGGGATTTAACGCTCGTGATGTGTAACTGAAAACACCCAAAGGATTCATTCGGAAGATTCAATCAACTAGTTTGTATGAAATAGATGACTTGCTAATTAGTACCATAAGTTATTTGCACACGAGAAACAAACAGCCAAATTCTATAGCCGTAGTGGAAAGTTTCCGAGTTGCACTTCTCGCCATCGCATTAGCCACGCTTCATTTATTCCGTGGAAATACTCTTGTGTACTTCCGTAATGGTTTAGAAATGTTACCCGTTATCGATGAAATATGTGTTTAGTTAAGTTTGTCTTGACTTACACCACAAACTTTTATTGCCAGTGCGTCGTTGCAGCATTTTGTAAGATAGTTTTTGGAATAAGAATTCAAATGATGGTTACGTGTTTTATGTTATATTACTGCCTCTGTGGCGGAACGGTTACCAAGCAGGTCTGCCACGTTGAGGTCTCGGGTTCGAATCCCGGGCCGGAAGAAATATTTATATGACCTTTATTACACCTCTACATTTACTTCACTCGTTAGTGTCGGTGTGTGCGTTATAATCTCTGTACAGAGTACTAAAAAACCTACCTCAAAAGTCATTAATCCCCTAGTTTGCCACCCTTAGAGATGGAACATTTTCTTCGAATTTAATTGGGACTACTATTGAAGTATCTTCTTCCCAACAAAAAAGAATCGCCAAAATCAGTTCACAAATTCTGAGAGAGAGTTATCGCGCAACATACATAAAAAAAACAGTGCAATCGAATTAAGAACATTCTCCTTTTTTAAATTTGGTTAAAAATAAAGTTTAAAATATGATAAAATTCTGTCTATTCATAAGCTGTTGTGTCCGAATGTCAGATATACGTGATATCCACTGCTATTTTGGGTAGCGAAACCCGAGTGAGTATGCAGTATTCCTATTGTTTAAACCCAAGCGGATACCGCTACCGCTGTGGGTACCGAAACTTTCTTGAGTTTAGCCCATTCAGACAATCACTTCTGTTGTGTCAGTGAAAAAGACCACATCGCAGATGGTCACTAACTTTTAGCAGTAGAGCTCCTTGTGAAAGAGTTTTTCCAGGGAAGTACTTTACCTATTTCTGCCGCCAAGTGGTAATGAGCCTGTGAGCATTACTAGTGAAATTACAGGTACATGGGAGTTATCAACTTATGTCTCAAGGTGACGGGCGCAGTGGCAGTTCCCCTAAGGTCTTTGCGAGTTAAAGCTCTGAGTGGCACTGCAAGTGTTGTGGATAGGCGTATCGCTTACCACCAGGCGCACGACTTGTTCGTCGTGTCACTTAGTATTATAAAAAACCTGCCTTGCAGGGTGTGTAGAGTACCGCGCCATACGCGACCTGGGTATTGCGCTGTATTTCGGCATCTTTGTTTTTTTTAACTCATAAAAATGTGAAATTTTATAACTCCTCTATTCCTCTATAGGAATAAAAGAGTAATCGACTAATTTCGTTCGTAGAACCTTTAAACCTCTGTCAAAAGTAGTCATTTTCCAGATGTGGTCTTATTACACTGTGGGTGTGAAATATGTATCTAGTATTTCAATTACTACTTGAAATTGTATTTTGTAAGTGATATTTGAAATACTTTCTTGGAGTCGGGTATTTTGTGCTTTACATAATTGAGTTCAAAATGGTGTATTTACAGGGTTTGAAATTATCGAGATTTATTTTCTGTGATAATTATTTGATAATTATGTTATAATTATCCATGCTGATTCATAGTTACGTCTCTTTAATTTTTGCCTAAAAATGACAAACAAAAAAACAAAATGGACACGAAGAAAAATCTTTGAGAAAACGATTTAATTTGTGATTCTCTTTTGAGATTGACATTTGACACATTTGGTTACGTCTCGGATACAAACCTTAGAGGATGGGAAAAAAACAAAAGAAACAAACACATGACACGACATTACTAGCAGTAGCATTTTGTTATTCCAATTATTTTCATAAATATGAAGATATTTATCAAGATTATGAAGGTGATAATCATCAATGATAATTATCATCAATACCTCATGAAAGTATTTTAATTTTCGCATCTTAAATATACAATTATATAAATTTGTTTTCTAATTTATACTTTAATTAAGGCATAGCAATAATTATGCCCAGTCCCGCATAATGTATCTCCCAAGTTACAACAGTTTATAAGACTTATGTCCTAAATCAACTCGTATACTGTTTCTAACAAAACAGTTGTAGAACTTTCGGCACCACAAATGAAACCCTCGTTTATGGGACAATTAAATCTCCGACGGTGGAAATTCTTCTTATTTCATTCTGATGGGCGCTTTGGCAAGAGTAACCTCAACCCTTGTCAAGAGCCAAGCGACCCGCGACCGCGACTTGGCGCCCGCTACAAACCAGTAGACATAGACAAATTAACTGTAGACTAACAATAACCATTAAATATAGACCACCTGTTGTTTCCCTTTTTTCTGAGCGACATTTTCACCCTACGTAATTTCCTAATGACGAACTCTAGAGTGTGTTACGTAATGTATTGAAATGTTCCCATCCGCTCCTACATTTGTGCCGCTTCCCTGTTACGTATTATTTATTATATAGGTGCTTTGAGTAGTCGAAATAACGGTAGGATTTTCTTTCAGGAAATTTTCTGCCACTACTTTTATTAGAAAGAATAATGTGCAAATTTTTCTTACGTGCTGTCAATGTTGTTTCTTTTCGCTATTTGTGTCTAAACAAATATTGTGGATATTCATAATGTTGTGGATATTCCAAAAATTCGAACGATGCGTTTCGTTTCCTATATTTATATGGCGAACCGTTCTACGGGAAAATTCCCTGCCTGCAGACTTGTTCCCGGAACGGTTTAACACGGTTTAACCTTTTCAAAGTGATGATAAGGTAGATAGTGCCTATTCACTCTACAGGCACTATTTAGCTTATCGTCACTTTCCATCATGTGAGATTGAGGTCAAATGCGCATTTAATATTTTGTAGTATTTCTTTTAGCTCATTCATTTTTTCTGTACACGTATACGAAAGAGCATTGAACAATAATTTATTTTGTTTGAAATTGAACTAATTAAAAAAACTGTAGCTTAAATATTATGCTATTTACGGAACGCAAATCAGTACAGACTATAAAAAATGCAATATGTAATATGACAATGACAGATACAGACTGTAAAATATGTATTGATCAACTATAAACTATTCATGTATGTAGCGTAGGGCATCATAAACGCGCATGCAAGATAGCTGTCAAATAGCAAGTATTGCTGGATAGTCATTGACTTACAAATAAATGGGCGACGGGTCTAATACAAAAACCACGAAAAAAATGTCCCAAATCAACCTATTTAAACGTAGTGACATGTAAAGGAATATGAAAAAGCTAAAACGTTGAATTTAAATTGTAATGTCATCGCAGTACTGTCCAATTTTGCTTGCTTCGCTGTCAGTCGAACAAACGAAGACTAAAGCATGAATGACGCCCTGTATACGATTTTAACGCCCTATAAGTTCGGACACTTTTTAGCGCGGACCCGACGTCCATATAATTGTAAGTCAATGTAGATAGTAGAAAATATTTTTTATGATAGCATGAGACGAGACGAACAAGTAGTACGCCTTGTGGTAAGCGACACGCCTATTCGTAGCAATTGCAGTGCTACTCAGAAATTTAAATCCCAAAGATCTGTCACCCTGAGACATAAGTTGACAAGTCCCTTATGCATAATTTCTCCAGCAACCCTTCAAAACCGGAACTCGGTAATAATAAAAGGTGTGGTTCTTCTAATTAGGATTTTCATTTAGAATATAGCTTCATAAATAATTTGAAAATGTAAATTCGGAATAAAACGAGGTTTACTTACTATTTAACGAGATTGCTCAGCCGATATAAATTCCAGTTTATATGACCGATACGTTATATCGCGGCCTCGTAGCTTTAAAAGTGTTGACATATTTTAATATCCACCTGTCCATAATATGACGCCCACATAACACAAACTGGTCCCTATTATTGCCTTTGAAACAATCGCTTAGTTCTTCGGATTATATCGTACAAATCTTTTTTCCCACGATCTGATCACTATGATCTTTCCGTCGAGACAAAACACTGAAAGTTAATTACCATCGACCTAGAACTCATCGATCCAGAAACCATGCAACAAATTTGCAAAGAACGGCAAATTAATTCCGTATCGATAAAATAAACGGTCATAACAGATTGGCTGTTTGTAAATGCACTCATAAAATGAGTAGATAAACAAACGAAATGCTCCTTATTCTCAATTGTACCGCACTCCAGTGACCTCAGTCTGTGTATTGGAGCGGATTTTGGAACATCACTTGTGTTACGAAGTCTAAAAAAGTAAAAATTTGTGGTTGCAAAACATTTAGAATGAAGAATTTCTTTCTTTTTGTCCTTTCCTTCATCCGTTTTATTTTATGTATATTTTTTTAGCTGAGATACGGCATTTTGTTCACCTCATTAATTAAATTGCGTACGCTTTATATAACATTGATTATGTTTTTTTAAATCCTCTTTTTATAAAAATATAAATTTGTCACAGATGGCGTACGGCAAAAAGTCGTTTAAAAGTAAAAACAAAGATTTACAATAAGGACATGGAGAAATTCGTGAGGTTCGCTGGTTTGTTCCGTGACTTAACTGGCATAGCGTTTGCCACGGTTTACTAAGAAACGCTGGTTCAAATATATGCTTAATACAGAAGAAAAAACTAAGTATTTTCTACCTTTAACCCATCTCGTAAAGTAGAATAAAGACCGAGCCCTGGGGCATGTTGATTTTTTAAAGGAAAACATTCAGTTAAGATTCTTTACTTACTTAATGAATTACGTTTAAAATCTTTAACAGCCTCTTATAATAGCAATAAGATCTTTACTCTTATGTACAGTCGTATACACTAGGTAAATAAAATAAAAATTGTATTTTTTTTTGTTTTTAACGTCTTAATAGGTGTAAGGAATGTATAAGTTTTGTTCATACAGAACAATAATTTCTAATTTTAATAATTCCATTCAGCGTGGCATATTAAAATAAGAAAGAAAACTTTGAAAGTCACTAAAAACTTGAAAGTAATTAAAACTGAATAGACAAATAAAAACGAAACGTGGAACAACGCGTACTCACAGAAGACACGTTTTCGTGATTTGTTAATCTATCCATACCCACCCTACGCTTTATTAATAATATCTACCCACCCCACCTTAGGCAATTTCTAGTGAGCAAATATTGTGATTTGTCAACGTTAACATTAAAAAGTGAAACAATACCTAGTGTCGAGACGGGCAACTTCGCCTGGTGTGCGACACACGCGTCCGTAGCAGCTGCAGCGTCAATTAGACCTTTAATCTAGTTTCTAGTAGAGTCTAGATATTTAATAGATCGCAAAGATCTAAGATGATGGGTAAGTTGTCAAGTCCCAGGTGCCTGTAATTTCACCAGCACCCTTATTCAAAACCGGAACGCAATAATGCTCACATTACTGTTTGGTGGCAGAAATAGGTAAGGACAAACCTCTTTCACAAGGAGCTCCACTGCTACTACGTGGGGCGCACTATAAGTTTCTGGAATGACTAAAAAAATACTATAAATGGTCAGAAATATATTTATTGTTTCTCAAAATATTCTTCGTTAGCGTTAATGCACTTTTTCATACGAATGAACCAATTTTGAAAACATTTATGCCACTCCTCCGTGACAATCTCAGAAACACATTTTTCATACTCTTTGACAAGCCTCTTCAGGTGATGAAAATCGTTGACCGCGTAAATGGTTCTTAATTTTTGGAAATAAATAAAAGTCCCAAAGTGCCAGGTCGGCACTGTACGCGGGATGGCTCATAAGGTCAACGTTATTCACCTTCAAAAATTCATTTGTCTGTCTGGCCGTGTGAGAACTGGCATTATCGTGGTGCAAGATGATACGGCGTTCACGGTTATTTTTACGGAGTTTGTCAATAACTTCCGGCAAACAAATTGTCGTGTACCAATCATTATTTACGGCACAACGATTCTCCAAAACAACAGTGCCCAGTGTCCAGTTTTATTAAAAAAAGAAGCAATCATCCGCTTCGAAGTACTGTGCAAGCGCGCCACTTTGGTTGGTTTCGGCTCATCTCGAAAGACCCATAAGCTCGATTGCTGCTTTGTTTTGGGATCGTAACTATAAATCCATGTTTCGTCACCTGTTACTATGTCACATACCAAATTTGACGCCCCTTCGTTGAATCTGGTAAGCATGGCATTGCACCAAGTGACACGATCCGTTTTTTGAGCCTCAGTCAAATTGTGTGGGATCCACCGAGGGCACAGCTTCTTCACACCCATGAAATTCGGGCCTAAAGATGCCTAATTCGGGCCTAGAGATGCCTAATTCGGGCCTAAAGATGCCCGAATCTCATGGTATGTCACATGCCTGTCTGTTTTGATCACACGGCGCACAGCATCGATGTTTTTGTTGTTCACAGCAGTGGACGGGTGACCACCACGAAATTCGTCACTGAGATTCACACGACCGCGTTTGAATTCTGCAAACCAGCTATAAATAGTCGTCTTGCATAGTGCTTCATCGCCAAAAAATTTTCACGAGTTAAATCCATGATGATGTAGACAACCATATTTCTAAAATGACGCCACAATGTAAAAACAAGTGACAGTCAGATTAAACAAACTGTACTCTACAGCCAAAGAGTTCCATTTTCACATATTGTAATTACTTTTTAAATATTGTTTATGTAAGTGGCCAATTTCGGGAACTTATAGTGCGCCCTATGTAAAACATGGCTTATTTTATTTTTTATCATCATAGTCATAGAAAAGGTAAACTCTTCAAACCGTCCGCAATTTTCAACAACTCTCGCGGATTCGCTAAGTTTGTGACAAGTAACAATGTTGCATACGACCAAACGCAACAATGTGTGTTCTGAAAAATAAGATTCCTTCCCAAGAATCCCTTTATACGTGGATATAAAGATTTTATCTTTAAAATTAAGATTTGATCGCTCTATGCGCAACTACGTGCATTTCAGCTATATCTTTTATAAGCGCTTCGTGAGCTGGGTTTAAACTCTTTGATGTTCTCGAGGCATCTGTTTCGTGAACTCTGTAGGCACTAACAAAGATGGATTTAACCGTTTTCATTTGCATTTGCTCTTCCTCCAAATAACTGTCGTCATCAACCCATTTATACGTCCTGTTGTTCGGTACTGGTCTCCTCTCATGGCGATAGTCTTAGGCCAAAATCTGCCATGCTCACACAATACGGGTTTTATCCTATAATAAGATTCCAATTGATTTTTTTTATCTGCCATTTACGAGGTTTAAAAGTATAGTGCAAAAAAAAAACTTTATACTGAAGGTTATTATTATTATTTTTATACAGCTTCTGCGTACTTTTATGACAAAAATCCGTGGTAGTGACCCGTTTGGCTCTTGCAGGTCGAGACTACCTGCAAGAGCCAAACAATCACTACCACGGATTTTTGATATAAGGTATTTAAATTGTATATTGAAAGAAAGAAAGAGGAAAGAAATAAATATTTATTCCATAAAGAAACAAAACAGCACACATACATTTAACAATTACAAAAAATAATTATAACATGTAAAAAAAATGAAATAAAAAAAGGGGAAAAAACTACTACAAGTTACACCGTTTTGATATTACATTGAAATTTCAATCAATGTGCTGCCACCTAGCGGTTAATGGCTGAACAACGACGAATTTTTTTTAACGCAACAACAACAACAACACATATCGTGATAGTAAAAACATCATGATATTACAATTCAAAAAGCGCTTTTGCTTACAAAGTTTTTTTAAAGTAAACAACGTTTTAGCGTTTTTTACTGGAAGCGAAAGGTCATTCCAGCACTTATTCGCTGCGAAACGAAAGCTGCCCCTGTACAAAGTTAAACGAGGGAGAGTCAATAACTGAAGATGCGGGTACCGCATATATCGGACGGAAATCGAAATAACATCATGATATTCAATCAAATAAATATTAGAACATTATTGTCAACAGGTTGTGGAGGTGGTGGTGGCATGCGGCGGCGATGACGCGGCCCGGCCCGCACGGCATGCGCGTGCGCTGCTGACATGGCCTTCAGCCGCGCCGCCCTCCTCTCGCTTACACTCCTCGCAGCACTCGCCGGTAACTCTTATTAATTCTCCATTATTAATTTGAAAGCTTGGTGCCACCACACCACCACACTCGCACCTGTTGGTAAGTACTACCCATCTAAAGTCTCATTGATTCGCACATAATTGTCATTACACCAATAATGCAACATGACTTTGACACCGTCCACGCACCGTCGTGAACTTCTTGTTTATCATTTCCCTCTCTCCGACTGTTTCCCTCTTCACGGTAATTATCGTCGGTTCCTAACGCTTTTCCTACCTTTAATGTTAATATAGACGCTGATGGAGTGGAGCGTTGTATACACATAGTGACCCCGAAATGCCTGTGTGTGAGGTTTTTAGGCGGGTGATTCTACTAAGCAATACGAAGAAATTTTATTATTGCTAAATGTTTATACATACACTATAATATGCTGGCCCGCAGATTCTCGAGATGTTCCACAGACGTCAAGATTGCTCTATTCAAAGCTTACAGCCAATAAGTTTACTCGAGTGGCCTGTAGGTTAAATGTACGAAACGTTCTATAGGAACGCCCTACGTGTACATTACAATAATAATAATAACGCACACACTCAACATAGTCCCGCAGTAGGATAACCTGTGTCTTGGGTGCCATGGACACACACATAGATAGCCACAAATTACACCCAAACTCAGGAGAGAAATAAATATAGGCCATACAAATATTCCTCCAGGCTCCCTGGAATCGAACCTGGGACCTCTTTGTGGCAGTCCGGCATGGTAACCCTTCAGACACGGAGACAGTTAACTCATTCAGGATGCTGTTGGGTCTGTCGAGATGCTGCAGTACATTTAGATGGCTTCCATGTGACAACGCGAAAGAAATTGTAGTCCCAACCCAATGGCATCCTGAAAATGATTGTTAACAGGTTTGATTGTCCAATAATGTTCTGGATTGGGCAAATCCAATCTGAACCCCAAGTCTGCTATTTTTTAACCGACTTCAAAAGAAATGGAGGAGGTTATACGTTCGGCTGTATGTATGTTTTCAGATATCTCCGTCAATTGTGGACCGATTTTGAAAATTATTTTTTTAATCATCTCTGTTGTATGTCGATAGAGTGTCAATGGCAAGCTTTTGTACCTTTGGTATTCAGCTAAAAGTTAAAAGTAGTGGTTTGTCAATTGCCTAGCCATCGAGCTACTATTCAACCACCGTTGCAATTTTTTGACATTCTGCTCTGCAATGGCGAGTCAAAAGCACATCGACATTATAGTCTACTAATATTATATTTATTTAATTTAGAGACTAAATTGCTAAGATAATAATAATTAAGATATTATGCATATTTCCATGGTAATTTTGGTAAGGCAACTGACACTCAACTGCCATTGCAATAAAATTTTAGCGGAATAACAAATATTATCACAATTGCAAATTAATCTCAGTGAAGTCTCAATGGAATTACAATAAAATATTAGTAGCAGTAGAGTTCGAAAGGGTTCGTCCTAGGTAGCCACCCGAAATATTTCTGCCGGCAAGCAGTAATGTCAGCATTACTGTTTTTTTATAATATCTTTTTAATGTGTCCCGGTTATGAAGGGTAAGGGTGCTACTGGTGAAATTACAGGCTCGTGGGACTTCTCAACTAATGTTTCAGGGAGACGGGCCCACACTCAAACTCACGAGATAAATAAATGTACGCTCCTTACAAATGTTTCTCCCGGCCCGGAAATGAAACCTGAGACCTCTGCCTAGCTAACCAGCGTGGCAACCGTTCGGCCACAAAGGCAGTTAAAATTTAAAAAAGTTATAATATTGCATGTATATGAAAGAGTTCGTCCAGGGAAGTACTGACACCTTTCTGCCGCCAAGCAGTAACGTTAGCATTACTGCGTTCCGATATTGCAGGGTACGGATGCTGGTGCACATGAGACTTATCAACTTACGTCACAGGGTGACAGTGCCCCTCAAATCTATGCGGTTTAAAGCTCTGAGTGGCACTGCACTGTTATGGTCAGGCGTGTAGCTTACCATCAGGTACACGATTTCTTCGTCCCGTCACTTCACATTATAAAAAAAAAGTGATCATTGTTTTTTCATTGGTTTCAGAAAATTACCAGAATTGAGACCCTGTTTTTATGTATATTAAATAAATAGTTTTTGTGTTGCTACGATGTATAATACTAACCTCTTTAAGTGAAAATGTTACTAACAATTTGTATGGGTATTTATACCTGAAATAAAGAAATTCTATTCTATATACACTTCTTCAAACTTTTACTTTCGTACAAGAAAAACACGATTTGACAACACAAGCGCCGTTATGCTCTTTGATCATAACAATATCACGTAGCGCAAAGGTATTCTATATGTACTTACTTAAAGTACAACAGTAGATAGGTAGTTATGTAGACAACACGGAAGCAAAACATTGAATAGCAACGATGTCCGTTTCCCCCAGCAATATTACTTTAAGCACATACCAAATTCCCAATGTGTACAACCATGCGTAGTATCTCTATTATAGTACCTATAAGTATAGATAGATTAGGTCCAAGTGTATCATTTTCTAAATGGTTCTAACATAAAAACATGAAAAAACTTTATTTCTCAGCAAAATATTTTCTTTTGGTAAACGAAAAGTGAAATTTGCTTACTACGGAAAACGTAAAAATTTTCGTGTTTCTCTATAATTATAGACAAAAATATCATTTTCTCAAACATGCTCGGAAATGTTTGCATTACTTTCAAAAAACGTACACGGAAAGTTTGTCATTTATGGACCGTGCGACTTCTTCCCGACCAAGATTATGTAAATACCACTGTGACAACTACAAAAGCAAAGTTCCAGGGGTATAGTTACACTTTTCTACATACTTGTTGCTCAATCAAACAGAACCAGAAACGGATCTTTTTTGAAAATTTGTTACATAGTGTAACCCAAAAAATTAATGGACCAACTGAAAATCCCCAGAGGGCTGGCAGCCACTTTGCCAAACATATTAGCATAGCTATACAAAGGGCTTTAAAGTATAGTAGCCCTTTGAAACTTTATAAGTCTCCAGTATAGACAATGCCTTATCATGCAGTGTCATCTTGACGACTCGTCTCTTACCGGTTACTTGGAAAAAATTTTGTCGCTAGGGCGTTGTATGAATCTTAAAAAGCTTATTTCCTCGACTCCATTAGATGAGGCGAAGTTCTACACGTGTTACGGAGATTAAACGCGTGTGAGGCGTTCAGAGAATTTTGAATAGACTTTATGGTAACGACCTAAGGACGCTAATTTGGAACGGCGGGGTGAAGTTTAGAGCTTACACGATGCGTCACTCATTGTCACATGCCTATAGACTTACATTGCCATCTTAGTAACAGCGTTTACAGCGTGCAGTTAAGCATCCTGCCTAGCCGGAGATCGGGACGTTTTAGTAATCGTGTAAATGGCTTCAATGAACTTATTAAAATGAATTAAAGCGTTTTCGATAAAGTGTGTTAGTGTTAGAGTGTTTTCGCGTCTCGGCGTGCATATACTTTTTTGTTAGTCATACTAACTATTCGACTAACGTGTTCCCGAAAGGTGTTCGAGACGACGATTTCTTTACATGTGATTCTGTTTTCAGCTTCTCGCAGGGCAGTTGGTATCGGGAGGCCAGTAAATGCGGTCACTTGGTCACACGATCGCGATCGGCTCAGATCGACAGTTGAGTTTCTTTCCTTCCACCTTACTCACCATAACCAGTTTGTCAAAGTGGTCTGGTTGTCGGCGAGGAATATAACCCGACCAAAATACTTCAGAATTCTCTGGAAGCATATTGTGGAAAGTTTAGTTATGATACCGAGCTGCTTAAGTACCCATGGATTCGTTTGTTCTTCTTCTTCGAGCATATACGAGTACAAAGGTGTTTTATTCGGAGTGTCGAGATTTGCCAGTGAGAGAGGTTGTGTGTCGTTGTAAATATGGAATGGGAAGATATTATACTTTACTTGTGACATTGAGAGGAATCGCAGGCTGTCCGTATCAATATGTCGGCACAAAGGCTCATACAATGTACTGAAACTTGTAAAATTACGCATTTCAAAGCTTTCTACACATCCTTTTATACATGCAAGCTATGAGTCAAATATACGCAGCGGACTTATAGTGACCGACGTGTCCAGTATAATAACGCCTTCAGGTTTCTGCTGGGGCTGCCGTGGCGCTGTACTGCGTCAGGGATATTCGCGGAGGCGCGCACCCGTCTCCTCGCCAGCACCAACCGAATCTTGAGGGTGTTCGCTGGTTGGTGGGTCTCCCCAGTACTACGCCTTTGGATGCAGCTTCACACTTAGCGTTAGGGAATTCCAGCAATAACACGATTTTTTACCACCACTATAGTTATGAAATACTAACAATAGATTATAAGTTGTAATAATACTAACAACCTATGGATTGTGTCCAAAATAAAATCTTTTATTATTATTATTATTATTATTATTATTATTATTATCATTATCATTATCTAATGATAATTCATTATTGTTATCGTTGTCGTTATCGTTATGGTTATCATTATTAATATGTTTTTTTATTTATTTATTTTTATATCTATTTTAGACTCTCGCCTTTGCGGCCTAAAGGTTAAAAACGCGAAAGTATACATAGTCCAGAACCATGATTAACTGCCTCTGTGGCCGAACGGTTACCATGCTGGACTGCCACGCAGAGGTCCCGAGTTCGATTCCCGGGCTGGAAGTAATATTTGTATGGCCTACATTTATTTCTCTCGTGATTTTGAATATAATTTGTGGTTGTCTATGTATGTGTCCATGGCACCCGCGACTCAATTTCCATAATGCAGGACCATGAATGTGTGCGTTAAAAAAAAATAGGCGTGGAAAAATATTTCGACGTATGCACTGCGAAACAGCGGCGTTATAAATTACGAGTAAGTAGGTAACATTAATCTTAATGAGAAGAGAAACATTCAACAAAAACAGGAAACAGAATGAGGAATTGTTAAGGGTAAAAACATTTTTGGTAATTCAAGGAGAACGCGTGATTGACAACCATTTATTCGTCCATTAATTCTTACACGCTATATTCATTCCGTCTCATACTAAGTTATATATACTAAACAGAAAAAAAATCACACACACATAATTATATTTCCATACGCCGTGTACCAGTATTCTGATAAATAATACCAACACCAGCAATAACTACATGCACAGCAATAACTACATACAGGAAAGGCAATAATATTAATAATGCACCGCATTAAAAATAGCGCAGTGGAAATTACTATTTAATCCTTAAATCCCGTCTGTACATGATTCGTCCGCATTGTTCATTCGGTATATTTTTTAATCCAGATAATACAGTACTGTTTTTTATAGTCCAAGCTTCGTTTCATTCGAGTTCCATAGAAAAAGTGAATATTGGAATCTAATATTATTTAATAACTCTTTTTAACCAACTTCAAAATAAGGAGGAGGTTCTCATTTCGACTGTATTTTGGTGTATGTTACGCGATTTCTCCGGTATTTGTAAACCGATTTCGATGATTCGTTATAGTATTATTGTAACCAGTGACAGGACGACCATGTTCGTGATCATGCCACTGCGACCATCACTCTGTGACATAAATTTCCAAGTCTCATGTGCATGTAAGGCTAGCACGAAAAGGCACGACACTCGCGCTAATCCTGCCCTGTCGTGCTTGCCCTACTGTAGTTTCACCAGTACAATTATCCTTCAAAACCAGAACGCAGTCATGCTCACATTGCTGCTCAGGCTGCTAACAGATTGACTGTATGTCTGCAGTTAATGCATGAGGTCGTAATCAACTTCATGTAGCCGTGCTCTCGAATGCATGAAGTTGATTACGACTTCACGCATTAACTGCAAACATGCTGTCAATCTGTTAGCAGACTTAGCGGCTGAAATAGGTAAGGTGGCGGCAGTACTTCGCTGGACGAAATCTTTCATAGTGAGTTCTACTGCTGAAAATCTTACACCATCATCATCATCATCATGGCGGCCTTCCTTTGATCCAATTTCGGATGCAGGTCTCTTCCCTTTTCTTCCACTCTTCGTCGTCGTCTCGTCTGATGTCGTCCATCCAGCGCTACGGTGGTCTGCCGCGCCCTCTGTTATCCGCTCGGAGTTTTCATTTCACTCGCCCATTCTCTTTCACTTTTTCTTCTTACATATTACTTTTAGAGTAAGTATAAATTTATTACTTAAGTGCCCTCTTCATACGATACCCCGACATCTGTTTTTGCAAGAACATTATCTATCACTGTGTAAGCTAAAATAAAACTATTAAGTGCAGGTATTGACGAGCGAGAAAATTAATTACTATAAAATAGGTTAACAATTCAGTCATCGACTTCAGTGAAAAGTGGATGGCTCCGAAGCTTGTAATTAAGTAATGCTGTTGGCGAAGCAATTAAATCATATTCGAACACTGAAAAGCCAATAACTATCAGCGAGCAAAGTGTGAATGTTTTTTCGATCAAAAATTTCCATCACAAAAGAATGAGATTGTTAAAATAATTGAATTATACTCACTCAAAATGTACAATCAACATATTGAAAATGTTTGCAGAAGTTATTCATTCGTTTTATTGGCAGTAAAGTAAATACATAAAACACCTCACCCGCCTGATCGAGTATATTTCTTGTCAATCATCCCGTAGTAATATCTATAGGCAAATAAAAATAGGTCTATAGGTCACTTAGGGTCAAATCACGCTGAAAGAGCAGCGGCCGGAGGATAAAGAGGCAACTGACAAAGAGGCACCGTTCTAGCTATGACGGCCGCTAGCACAGTTATTGTAACTGCAAAAGCTGCAGCGCTTCTACAAGCATCTAATTCGAAGGCGTCCATAGGTCGTATTCGTACAAGCGTCTTTGCATATGAGCGTTACTTAAGTGAGTTCGTAGATTAACAAGAAAAGGTGCTTAAATAATTACGATTTTTGTGCTGAGCTTGTGGTTTATTTTTGGCGGCGAACTTAACAGCACACTTTGAGTTGACGTTATTACTTGTAAAGCTTTTAATAAACCTTTACCTTTACACTTCTACGCTCGTGATTGTGTGTCAACTCACCCCAACTGACTTTTAACTAACTTAAATAACCAATACCAAGACGTCTAAGGCCATACAAAGATTCTACGGGAATTTCTACTATAAAAAGCAAATTACTTATATATTAAACTGCAAATTTTGATTGCATCAAACTACATACAGCGTTTTACATCGAAATTTACATTTGCCAGTTGCTCATAGCTGTATAAAATTTGCATTTTCGCAACAACGAATAACTCCCGTTCGTCGCGTGTTTCAGCTTTTATTATTGCGCGGTGAAAATTTTACGTAATAGCAATTTTGCGGAACAAAACCTGTACAAGTTCTCTCAGATCTCAGTTTCAAATTAACTCATAAACAGCTGCACAGTATTTTTATTTGACTGTGAATTGTTTTGATGCTCTGTTTTATAAACGTACCTATTATTTCAATTTAGTATACAATTTTTTTATAATAGCAAGGACGCTATGGATACAAACGGATAGACAGAACATGAGCTTTTGACTTGCCATGGTTCTGATACACACCATTCGCATCTTCGACATTCATGTTGTAACTAAAAACGATAAACCATAAAAATATCTAAGTGAAAATATCTGTTTAAAATAATTATACTATTGTCCGCGAATTGCTCCGGATCCTGATCCTTTAAATACAATTATAATTGAATCGAACATGGTTATTTTCTAGTAAGTTGCCGCAAACAATAGCGTCTTTTGTAAATGTTAATATTAAGTGTAATAGATGCCCTTTCGGGAAATGAGTTATTATTGATCCGGAAATAAACGGAAACATTTTAAAAATCACGAACTTATAAGTTTTCCTCAAAAAAGTTAAGGCTGCTTGAATATGTGCCATGTTGTAGCAAAAATCTATTACAATTTTATATTTATCGTTACATACCTGTACTTGAGACATCCATTTTGTATGATTTTGTAAAATTAGTACAAATAAAAAACTAAAGAAATGTAAAAAGTTATAAATTTTTGCCTTCTAAAATTGAACTAAGGTTTTGAATTGCAGAATTGTATCACTACACGCTCTAATAAAATATGTCGACTATAAACGGTACTATATACACGGTACGCAAATGGAATGCAGTAATGCTCATATTACTATTTGGCGGCAGAAATGGGTAAGGTGGCAGTACTTCTCTGGATTAACTCTTTCACAACGAGCTCAACTGCTACAAAATAAGTAAACTAGAGGTATATTAAGCGTATACGATGCAGACGACGGGCTCAATATCGTACAACGAGGACGACAACTTTCACAACGCCACGCATGCAATAAATGTGCTTCACCCTGCTATCTCAACTTTGTTCATCTACGCCGACTCGCTACCTACCTGTAGCGAATGTTGAAATGTTCCCTATTTTTATTTTCGATCACTGCAATACCTCTCAAATATATTCTGTTCACAATCCACTCGGTATTCTATTGGCAATCTGTTCGAACTGCTTTTCGTTTTATCTGCTCCCGATTTAACTATTATCACATTGTTATAGTCGCCCAGCTGAAGGATATTGAAAATAAGAGCCTGGAGTTAATCGATTGATAACATAATAGGGCGCGAAAGTAGCATTATGTGCATAGAGAATGCGTTTCCATTATGAATAGCCTACTTCAAAATAGGAACAAAAGCGACCACTGGTGCCATAATGAATAGTATCACAAATGGCACACCTTGGCAATAGAAAGCTGTCATTGTCTCATTTCAATGCTTTGTTTATACCCCACAGCTCTTTGTAATGTTAATTCTATTCTCTGTCAATCAACATTGTGTTTACTGAAAATTGTTGATTACACACTGTAAATGTTCATAATACGTATTAGCTCTATTATGATTTATTTATTTATTGGATGTACAAAACAGTTTACATTCACTCCTTAGCAAAAACTTAAACATTACTACTAGTTCTACTCTAGAATATAAACCTAAACATGTATGTACAGCATGACCAATCATGTGTAAACATTTTGTTTGAAATATAAATTATTTGTAAATTAATATAAAATACTTAGGCATAAATAAAACTGTAACCTTAAATAGAATTACTATGACTATAACTATGAAAGAGAGAATGGTGGTTGTGGATTCGATTGCGAAGTCTTTTAACATTGCCATCAAATGTATCCATCCCTAAATCATCGCCAGGATCAGCCATAAGGTCATTGTAGGCCCGACACATTCTCATCAAAGGGTTGTAAAAGAAGTATTATTAGTATAAACATTCAATACGAATGGTCTAGGAAGGCTTCGTGGATTGCACTTGATGTTAAAATTAATATGGGATAGAAGCGTTGAGGATTTAAGGCTGCCGCGAAGTAATTTATGTAAATGTAGAAGATCCTGTACCCTACGTCTAGAATTCAAGGACTATCTCTCTATTATGATCATCATCAACAACGCAAATGGATTGATGAACACTGCTGCGTAAGGGTTTCCCCTCAGGCGAGCGTTTAGGCTAAGGCCTAATGATAATAAATAATTATTACAATAATAATAATCGTCATCAACCCATTTGGGAAATCTTGTAAGAAGTGTGAAGACGGCATTAAGGGTTATGTTAGTCGGACAAACACCTAAACCACAAATTTTAGAAACTCTCCTACTGGAAGCCGAAGCAATCGTGAACAGCTGTCCCCTAACACTTGTTCTGATAGATGCCAACACTAACGTCGACTGCTTTTCATTAGACGTCGCATTACTGGGCACGAGTCTGTGACCATAGTCCGCCATGCTGAACTAATGCGGGTTGTGGACTTCACACGTTATTCGGGGTTGTGAACCTTCTTCGACGTGCTGGTTTCATCAGGATGTTTTCCTTGACCGAAAAGCTCATGGTAAATTTCAAATAAAATTTCGCACATAAATTCCGAGAAACTCAGAGGTGCGAACCTGGATTCGAACCCACGGTCTCTGCTTGAGAGACAGTGCCACGGCTATCTATTCTATACTAACTCGTCATTGTAATTTAGTTAATCACTTACACTTGATTAAATTAGCACTTACACACGTATAATGCTGCTAACAGATTAACTGCACGTTTGCAATTAGTTCGTGAAGTCGTAATCAACTTCATGCAGCCGAGACCACTACTGCATGAAGTTGATAACGACTTAACGCATTGACTGCACGCAGTCGATCTCGACGTTGCAGTGGATGTCTCAGCTGCATGAAGTTGATTGCGACTTCAAGCATTCACTGTCAATCTGTTAGCAGCCTTTGGCTTTGCTACACACTTACATAGGTGATAAATGATTCCTTCAAAGTTTTCAGATTGCTTGACAATATTTTTTGTTTTTTTTCTTTCTGGGCCTCTTTAATGGCGTTACACATTTTTTATATAAAAATAGTATATTGAATATTCCATACGCCTGGATATTTCGGGTGGCCGCATCGTATGGCACCTGCCGTCGGCTTCATGAATAAATATACAATGGGATCGTCGGCACGCCGAACGCTTTGAGCCATTTTGCAGCCAAATTATGCTGACATACCGCAGTCATTGCATTCTGCATTAACAAATTGATTTAGATTATGTTTTAAAAAATGATATAAATATTAGGTTAATATACATATTCAAATAATATATATATAAAAAAAAAATTTCTTTCTTTTTAAACGATTTCTAAAAAAGGAGGAGGTTTTCAATTCGATTGTACGTTCTTTTTTGTATACGTATGTTACGCGATAACTCAGGCCAGTTCCCAAATGGAACCGATTTTGATGATTCTTTTTTTGTTGGAAAGAGGGTACCTCTGTAGTGGCCCCTTTTAAATTTAACGAAAATATTCCTCCTCTAAGGGGTGGCAAACTAGGAAATGAATGACTTTTGACGTCGGTGTTTTTGGTACTCTGTAATGATACTGTAAACATAACTGAACTGGCTGAAGTGAAGAACATCTTTCATATATTTAATTAGAACCAAAAAAACAAAGATCTGCAACAAGCACATAATATAAGAATTCGTAAGGTCTGCTGATGCGTTCCGTAGCTCAGTTGAGAGAGCGTCAACCACGGTATGCTGAAGTCTTTGCATTAATAATTATAACAAACTAGTGACTGACTAGACTAGATACTGACTTTTAAGACAGAGAGATGCCACACGGGAGTTGCGTTGACGCACCTGTGTTGTACTACATATAAATCAGAACGACATGTGCCACACGGTGCGTTGAAACAGCGCGCGGTGACGGAACGCGTGTCCATCGGATAAAGGGGACAGGAAGAGAAGCGGTGAGGGGTGTTGTGGTGCGACGACGCAACGCTCGTGTGGCATCGCGCATACGAGCTTGTGCCAAGTTTAGATAATCAAGGTTTAACAATCAATTTGTACAACTATTACTTTAGGTACTTTTATGTACACAATTATTATTAATATTACTTAACAGCATAATACGAAAACAATCAACAGAATTTGAAACTCGCAACAGAACGCAAGGAGGTTGGCAAAATTCAATTTGCTCAGAGTGAGAGAAACAGGCCTGTACTCAGTTGATGCAGTTATCTTGAATGGAAATTTGTTAGAGATGCACGCCACGTTCGTATGAGGCTTGTTTCGTAGAAGAAATTGTGTCGACGTTTGACATTCACTGACAATTAGTAGAATGCTTGCATTCATAATTCATTTATTTGTGAAAATGCAGGTTGTGTAGAAGTTGACTGATGTAATTATAAACAAAAAAAACACCAACCGCAAAAGGTTGCTTAGGTTCAATTTGCGGCGGAACAGAAAGGAAGCAAATTTTTGTAACGTGTTTGTACATATCATAATGAACTTCATGATCAATTGTGTAACGAACACACTGGATACTAGCCAAAATTTAATATGCTCGAGAATGCTCGGGCATCTACTTTGTACGTTCGTTACAAAAATACGCTCCTATTCCGTTCCGCCGCAATATAAATCGAGCCTTATCCTTGTGCATTAAGAGCGGTTACACACGGTGACTTTTAGCAGCGACGCAAACGCGATGCAGTCGCTTATCATCTACCTACACGCGCGCAATTGCATTCCTACACTTGGGATTTATAGGCGATTTCATCGATGCAGTGTCGCGAAGTTTCACGAACGCGCGTTTGTATCGCTGCTAAAAGTTGCAGTGTGTAACCACTCTTAGTCCGATTCAAATCCTAGAAAATACGAATATCGCTTGTACACCTAGAGATAAAATGACACTTCAGACAACTGTGATATTTCGGACCGTCATTTCTCGCATTCGGAACTGGGGGTCTACTCTCGGACTCCGTCTGACATCCGTCCGAAACAATTACTGTCAAATAAGTAATATTCGACATATCAAGAATAAACCTTCATTCGCATCACGCGTCTTTTCATTTGATCAAGTATTGCTTATTTGGCAGTAATTGTTTCGGACGGATGTCGGACGGAGATCAAGAGTAGACCCCCTGATACGAATCGGGCGTAGCGCGCCAAACATTAGACGTACAAAACATATTACTGAAGATACATATCATACATTAAGTACATGCACTTCAACGGACTAAACTAGGTGCAACATGTTTTTTTAATAATATTGCACGGACGCTCATGAATCCATGCATATATGGATTTAATGACGCAGCCAGTAATTTATACGCGGTGATACTTATTTGGGTCAATTTCAATGGTAATATTTGTAAAATATAATTAGAAGTCAAAATAATAATAATTTGAACGTAAATAAATATACAAAAGACGTACTTTCGATAAATTATTTTAAATATTTATTGCATTGCACTACGCTGCTAACAAACTATTAAAAGGTAGCTTTGAAGCGCAGTAGAGCTTCTTGTGAAAGAGTTCGTGCAAGGAAGTATTGCCACTTTCCCTATTTCTGCCGCCAAACAGTAATGTAAACACTGCGTTTCGGTTTTGAAGGATGGGATTTGTCAACTTAATATATGTCTCAAGGTGACGGGCGCAGTAGCGGCTTTAAATCGCAATATATTTGCGATTTAAGGCTAAGAGCGACACTGCAACTGTTATGGACAGGCTTGTCGCTTACCACCAGGCGCACAAGTCGTTCGTCACATCACTTGGTTTCATAAAAAAGTGCTGTAACAGATTTCTTTAGTTACTAACTTTTTTCTTAGGTTTCGTAACTATTTTAGGATCTGGACTATACGATTTTTTATGCATCCCATTTTCAAGTTCTCATTAATACACTACAAGAGTTTAACCATTTTTTCCGGTAACTGTATTACACTTATAAATTATTAAAGATGTTGCATTTTTTTTATGTCTACTTTACTTAACACCCAGGCGGGGGGGATGATGACTTATTAATATTTTCAAAGTTTGATATTTTTGCACGTGTGTACGCAGGGTGTAGTGTGTGTGCGCCGCAGGGCAGCGTGCAAGGCGGCGTACAGGGCGGCGCGCAGGTCCCGCCGGGCGTGCCGCACTCCACAGCGCCGCCCGCCGGCGTCGGCGGCATCCGCAGGTACGACTCCACACATTCCATATCTGACACACAATATCACACTACATACATTCAACAGGCACATATGGTATTGCATAATTATACATGACACACTATAATGGCAAACACATTTCACAAAATACACACATAGAGAACCTGGCGTAAAAAAAATCTGTTAAATGTAACTTGATACTACCCAAAAACAACAATACCAGTGACAAGTCATCTTCTATCTTCACATTTCACTAATATTTTTATATACTTCTAGAAACATCCCTATCCCTGGTAAAGCTCTATTTATTATACACAATTGAATCATATTATTATTGTGCCAATAGTTAGAATTAGCCACAATACAACTGATATAGTTAGCAGCAGTAGTAAACTTTAGCGTTATTTAGGGGTTATCGTTTCTTTAATAAACATTTATAGCGAGATATTATACTAAATTACGCAGGATTATTAAGAGCTATAAAAGCCACATTTCGCGTCTTATGGAACTAGCTTAGTGGCAAATAGAACACGGGGTCTTATCCGAGTTTTAGAGGTGAAGAAAATTACGGCAACCAATATACGATAAATTTCATTTAGGTATTTGTGTTTATGTATACGTTTTATGTATTTTCTTTGCGCTATATTTCGTTATTGGTTTCTTTTCAAAGTTATATTTTTAGCATAGCGAAAATGGTGTATTTTGGACATAGTTCATTGAGTTCAAGCCTGGCCAAGCCTTAGAGACATGAGAATGCAGAAGGCTCGGTTCACAAGGTTTATTGCAAAAAGAGGAAAAGAAAAGCTATAACAAAGAATAAATTATATAATTATTATAAAACACTCCTTTTAAAACTAAATAATACAATACACATTACTCACCCCAAAAGGGGCTATATAAAGAAATAATTTTAATAGTAAACGACGTGAAGTTTTACAATAAGAAATGAGAAAAAATATAAAAAAAAAAAATTTTCTTATAACAATAAGAAAAAGAAATGAAGGTGACCTATGATTTATGGGCACTCCTCTCGTTTCAATAATTTTGGGAGTGACGACGGTTAGAATAAAAGTAAGGGCTTTAGCGCACTGCATTCGATTCGTGGTCCTTCCAAATCCGAGACTATGCAAATCTAGAAAAGTCGGACCCACTTCAGATGTCGCTTGTGCACTAAGTCCGATTCAAATCAGAAAAAGTACGAATATCGCTTGTACTAAAGATAAAATGACACTTCGGACAACTGTGACATTTCGGACCGTCTTTTCTTTGGATTCGGCACTTATACACATCGGACGTAGTGCGCGAATGCTCTGAGAACAGTAAAGGAAAGGGGAATTCAAGAACGATTCAAAATTTTAAAAATAAGTCGCCAAGAACCAGAAAAGAGGATGATAAAAAGGTAAGATGATGACGAAGGAGGTCAGCATCGTCACAAGCCCAAATAAATGTACATATGTGAAGCATATCATTATGCATTTATATTATATTATTATATATGCATTTTCGAAGCACAATAGTGCTTATGTCTCGCTTACCTACGTAAACAGTTGGATTTAACACACCGTAACATATAAGTAAATGTTACAAAAATAGAGCCACTCACCTTGCACCTTCCACCGGATTCACAAGCAGCACGGGGAGGTGCATACTGTCAAAGAGATTCAAAGTGCATTAGAATCTCTTTGGCCGTAGTCAAGCGGACATTTCCTTTGCATTATTGAACGACACACACTTTGCCAGTCTCACGCGTACACCCGGCACTGTATTTGTATACCTCTGCCAACAGTTGTGAAAATTAAAATAAATTTGAAAAATATTGTCATCTAACTTATGGTTGTAAGGTATATAGTTAAGTGTTTTAGACAAAACTTTACAGGAGTCAAAAATACAAACTGAGGTCGACCTTAAACAATTTTCCTTTTAAGTGAAAAAAATTAATAGTATTCACAACATATTTTATACCCTCACTAACTTTGAATATTAATATATTTATATAAAGTTAGCAGCCAAAATCAAGACACAGTATAAGCATTTGCTAAGTAAGTATTTGGTTTAATTATTTCATTGGAAAATGTAGAATAAAATTTGATATAGTTTGACTAATTAAATTAGTAAATGGACTAAGATGTTGAGTATCAGTTAAGTTTATTATTCACTAATTGCCAATTCAAATACCTAGTAAGTCGCTTTAACCACTTTCAAACCAAACAAGACTCAAATACTCGCATGTTTTGAATTGGTGTAGAGGACTGTACCAATGGGTTCCGGTGGGTGCTATCAACGAATGAGCAAGGCCAGTCCCATATCTTTCTACATAAGTTTTGTTTACAATGCCCGGCCCTACCAACCTCTTGGTTATGCGGGAAGGGCACTATAACCTGTGCAAGCGAACTTGCACAGGGACCATCTAAGTCAGGTCCAACCCCGGATCAGCACGTTTGCAAGCACTTCATCCGGTTCTCTGTAAGGCTAGTGCCTTAGGTGAACCGCCCCGGATGCACGTACAGTACCCTCCAGATAGGTACCGGAGCTGTAGGCGAGTGAGCAAGGCCAAAGCAAATGTATTTACAGTTTATTAATTTACTACAAGACACGTACAGCTATCAATCCAAAAACAGAAACAATGGTAAAGAAAAGCGCCAAAAACAATCACTTATATAAAACAAACTTAAAAAGACTATAAAGTATATACAATATAAATACAAAAGAGATTTGTGCGACTGCTGCGATCCGATACAATTCGTTAAAGTGACTAGATTTTTGACGGGCCTTACTAGGTTTCGAAACTTCTGATGAATTGTAGAATTTTGAAGTGGCTGTCATCGCAATTAGGTGAGTACTTACTACGGGAATAGTATTCCTTTAAAAAAATATTTTCAAAAAAATTGTCTCTTATTAGGTTTTGCTCTGGAGTAGCCGTTTTCTGTCGGTGTTCCATGCCCGAGAATTAATAATCTATTGTTTGAATTTTGTTTTGTTTGTTTTGTGATTTTTGCGAGGGGAATGTAATATGAATATTTTGCTTTTAACTTTACGAGTAAATGAAAATAACGGGCTACTCGATATTGCTAAGTTGTATAATGTTGTTTTGGGACATAATTTATGGTTCCTTTCACTCTAGATGTTAAATGTACTTTTGCCTTGCCCTTTCTTTCTCCATTTATTGGTGTCGTTGACACAACACTCCTAAAATGGATCGAACAAACAAATTTATCTCTTCATTGTATAAGTAAGAAGACCTACTTTTATGCCCGTTGCTTTGAATCGAAATAACAGTATGTAATTAAAAAAAACGGTAGTGTAGTGGTTTGACCTGCCGCCTCTCAAGCAGAGGCCGTGGGTTCGAATCCAGGTGCGCACCTCTGAATTTCTCGGAAACTAAGTGCGAAATTTAATTTGAAATATCATGTTCAGCTTTAGGACCACTTCAGCTTTTTGGTGAAGGAAAACATCGTGATGAAACCTGCACGTCAAAGTCTACACAACCCACGGTAAACGTGTAAAGTCCCCAACCCACACACACACTAACTAGCACAGCTAGGGTGGCGGATTAAGGCCTAAGCCCTCGCCTGAGAGGAGACCCGTACCCTGCAGTAGGACGTATAATGGGTATGATGGATATGTAAAATTTGAAATTTATTAAAAATGCCATCTCCCCCATATTTTCTGATTTTCTGTTTCCTTAGCTAATCGATGGCGAAGAAAGGGCACGGTGATTGCAAACTTCCCATAAATTTACAATGTTAACAGACGCCAGCGACCGCCTAAAATATTGAACTGATTTTTAACAGCAAATATTATTAGTGAATTTCGTACTAGTGTGTGTGTCGCGCGCGCGATTGCGTGAGTGTATATATGTATATTAATTCAATTCAAATTAAATTAATTCAATTTGAAAGTAAATTTAATAATCTTATTTAATTTAATAGTTGTAATCTAGTAGTTCTTCAGTAGTCGTGTAATCAAGAGTCTAACCAATTTTCGAATTTAGATTTAACTTCATAACTACATAAACCAACGAAATTGTGAATTTTGTTTAATTTATTGTACAGAAGTAAGCTTAAAACAAAAAACTGCAGTCCTTTCAGACGACGATTAGGTTGCGGTGGAGGAACTAGACGATGCTTTCTCAGTATGGATGTAAGCACAAAAAGCTGTCTGACTGTAAGAACTTGATTCTCAGTATAGAGATCCCTCTGTGCCCGCTCCAGCTCAAGAAATCTTATCTTTGCAACACCATCCCGTTGAAATACCGTAACTAATTACAGACTGACATAAGTTTAGGTATACCATGCTTAAAATCCGCACAGTCGCGTGGCTGTTTGAGTACATATATAATTCGAGCGAAAACCTGCCTTTTTACCTTACGTGAGAGGTGTTACAGACAAGATCGGAAAAGTCCTCAGGCGTGCGTCTACAAGACCTATTTCAAGCCCCTGAGGTTCCTGAGATCCGTGAAATGTAACATCCCCTTCCAAGATGGAGGACTTTACAACCTTGACTGCTAGTGCAGTCTCTCTTATATTGGACAAACGAAGCGAAGTATTTGTACCCGCGCGAAAGAACATATATGGCTAATGTCAAACACCGTCGCGTAAACAAGTCTGCAGTCTGCGAGCATGTCATGGATAAACCTACATATTCAAAAATTTTGACAAACCCCAGGTCCTTGCAAAAGAAGTCCGTTATCTACCCAGGATGCTGCGAGAGGCCAATGAAATTAAAAAAACAGCCTAATTTGAACAGGGAAAATGGTTTCTTCGTACCACCAGTTTGGAATCCAGTATTTACTTTGATGAAAAATCCCAAACAGATATAGACTGTAGTAATTAATATGTTATCATTTATTCTAATTTCCATTATCAATTAATAATAAACATAATTAAATAAAAAACAAAAAATCATATTAAATCAATAATTGTAAAACATATGTAGCGTAAATTGGAATGTTCCTCGAAAAATTTTAAAATAACATATTTAATTTTTATTGAATTGATATTCAATTATTTTTGTGAAATTACTCCACTAGTTTGTTATAATTATTAATACAAAGATCGAACACTCAGAAAAAAATTCCTTCGATCCGGCCGGATTCGAACAGACGTCCTCTAGCATACCGCGTCAGACGCTATACCAACTACATCAATTCAATAAATATTTAAAATACAGTGAATAGCGACATCTCTCGCCAGGGCTGGTAGAGCAAAGGTATCTAACTGGGTGATAAAATTTTCATAGATTTCTCATAGATGACGCTACGACTAAAAAGTCGTTGAAAAACCAAATCGACACGACATCAAGCACATAGAAAAAATTGTGAGGTCCGCTGGTTCGTTCCGTGGCTTAGTTGGTATCCGGTTGGTTCGAATCTGGCCGGATGGAAGGAATTTTTTCTGAGTGTTCCATCTTTGTATTAATAACATTTAATTAATAACTTTTGTTACTATATTGAAAAATAAGGTGGTTTGCATTAATATTTGATTTTACCACCTCAGCCAACCGTGACCATGGGACCTGTAAAGGGTCCGAAACGTTGGTGTGCTTGAAAAATAGTTTCACTTCCTATTCAAATGTAAGTCTTCTTACTCTGGAGGCTAGAGACGTTAATTGCGTATACCAATTCAGATGATCAATTAATCAATTTGTTTTAGCAAATATCGTGATTTACTATCGGAACTAACGCGAAAGTAATTTCAAATAAAGCCAACCAATCGTGTCGATATTACTCGGTGTAATTTCAACTTATGAGTTACAAGCTTATAACTTAGCTACGGATCTTAGTTAGCCGCCCCAAAGGATGTAACATTCTAAATTAAGTTACTTGCACGTTCGAAGCGACACGAAAATTTGATCAAGATATAGTTATTTTCCGAGAAATACAAAATAGCAAATGGTTTGAGAAAGCAGCTTCAATTTCAGTGAGAGACGGCGAGGTTTAGAGAAATGTCCGTTTTAAAAATTTTGTTGACATTTTCAATGTGTATCTAAAATGTGAAATCTACATATTTATTGGATTTGTATTTGTTACACTGTTTACGTTGATGTACGTAACAGAAGCGACAAAAATATTAAACAGTAATATGTATTGCATAGTCATAAGAATCATTAATAAAACAAAATCGATTTAGAACAAAACTGAGAGCTTTAGATCGTTAATCGTGTCCTAGTATCTGATAAAACGAACACTCGTGCACACTAGAAATACAAGTAGATAATAGAAAGACCAAATACAGACTAAGCGAGATGAGAGTGAATAAGAACTATCTGGAAGAGCCGTCTAAAATTGAGATTAATGGCTGTCACAAATAAAAAAAACTAATTTTTTTCAACCAATATTACTTTCTTATTAAAAGCAATAAGGTGGGCGTTTGAACTCAGTTAAATATCACCAATATGTGTGATTAAATTCGATGAATAGATAATATGGATTAGCATATATAATACTTTTCAATAATATGGCCACCGAACGAAATTAAAAACACGCAAAAATAATCAATGTGTACGAAAGTTCACGTTATTCTATAGAATTGCTATCTGGGTTACAAATCCCAGTAGAGTATATCGTGTCAAAGTTGTGACTGTGGCGTGTCGCGCCGCTACACCGACACAGCAGGAATATCATTTCGTAATGCCCGTTTTGTAATGTCACGTGGCTTAGAAATTATAATTTAACCCTACACGAAACCTTAATTGTATATAAAATGTAAGTACGATAATAATTCAACCGATTAAGATATAAAATATAAGTACTTTGGCCTGTTAATTTGCATTTAAAAAGCGTTAGGAATCGAATGAAACAGAGGGAAAAGTACCCGAGCACTCAAATGCACTGAAGCGAACGTACCACGTGTTACAAATGATAGCTAGTTCAATTGAGTTTGTAAAGAGGTTGAAATGAAAAGGGCGAATTTTGTCCTACAATTACATATCTTTGTTTATCTTCCCCGTAGGGGATGTTTCCTTCGTTCCTTTCAATTCGTCGAGTAATTTCAAATAGCAGAGCTAACAGAAGAAAACTGTCAGATCTCCAGAAATTCTATGCAAGTCATACAGACCTTTTTTTGTTTATTTGTTATTTTTGTTTGCGCACTTGAGTGCTTGGTTATCGTTGCAAAATATCCATCTATAATAATAACCACCACTAAATTTTACGTATGAGGATTTAACAGCAAACCTATTTCAGTAATAACCTTTGTTTTCTATTGTCCCGGTTTTTGTTTTTTTCTTATTGTCTGTTTCAGATTTCAGAGCGGTTATATATGGCGACATTTAGAGGCGATCACCGATATAAACGCGTGTTTATGAAACACGCAATTGCATCGCGACAATTGCGATTTATACGCGGTTGCACGCTGAAAAACGCTTAAAAATGTGCATCGCGTTTGCATCGCGAATGTATCGCAGCTTAAGTCGCGCGTGTGTGTAAAGATGGACCGATTGCATCGCTACTGCATCGCGACTGTATCGCTGCAGACGCGCTGCTATTATTATTACAGTCGCCGTGTGAACCACTCGTAGTTGTGAACGTAACAATTACGTCATCACTCTACAATTGCTTCCACAACATATCTCGGTTAATTAAATTCCAATTATGAATATGCATGTAGTACATTAGTATGTACATCCGTGTACATTTTACTACATCAATCAAACAGTGATATAGGAATATTAGTGTAATCAATGCGAAACCGGGCCCATGGGAAGTCGCATAATGCATTGGGCCATTAATTTGCAAGCTAACACCCCTATAGCCGTTCTTGTCTCGGCTATGTCGACTCCGATTTCGCATATTGGTTTTTGTTTCAATTACTCATTCTACAGATGTTAGATGACTATAAAATTGGAATACCAATCTCAGAGCTATATTAATGTATTGTGGGAAAAATAATAAAACATAGATAGGTTTTATTTATATTATTCTACTAGGTAGTCGAAAAATGGCACTTACAGGGTTATATGGATGTATATTAAGAAAGTATATCAATAAATAAAACACGTACCTACATAGAAAGACACAAAACCAGTAAATTCTCTACGCAGAAAAATAACATTCAAAGGTATTACGAGGCCAACACAATGCTCTTTATTAGTAAAACCATTCAACACATACAACGACGAACATACACTGATTTTATTTATTGTTACAACAATCTCAAATGTATAAATATTTATTGTGTAATAAAAAGATATGAAATTCCCATCTTTAACGTGTGCGTCAAGGTAGAGTTCTCATAGAAGACCGAAGGCTCATTAACATTAACAAAAGGTGCTAAAACAGTGTCACGTTACTTGTGTTTCTTTTAACCTTGTAAGGAGTGTTTCGGTAAAGTGATCGTTTTGTTCAATATGGTGGCGACGATGCTATTTTAGCACTATTTGTTGTGTTATTGGGCCATGTGGTTCTCATGAGAAGACCGCTACTGTGACGCACACTGTGATTCTAATATTTTATTATCGCTACGAAACTGGTGCGCGGCGAGACAATGTAAGTAATTTATCTCCTAAAAAATTCACAAACCGTTTTATTATAATAAGGAAATTAAAATTTTTGCATACCATCGAAAAACAACGATGGTGGAATAGTTTTTCTGCATGATGATTATTGAAAAAAATGTTATATATTTGCACGTTTGATACACCAGTAGTTTTTAACGTAGGTTATTTCATAACAAGTCATATGTAAAAATATTCCAATATGAGTGTGAGTTTGAGCGGTTTTTTATAATATTCTTGAACCCTTGAAATCAATTCATGTTTACCCCTGTTTTGAACGTTAGCCTCATAAAATAAATGTAAATGCTTTCTTTAAAAGCGAGCTTTTCTTTGTCATTGTACCTTCTTCGTAACTCAGTAAGCTTGTAATCTTACCATTATTGAGATTTAATTACATGTCAATGGTAGTTTGCGAAATTGAATTGTTTTGTAGGAGGGCAATTGCCCACTGGCTTTTTGTAGGGAGAGATTATTAGGAGTTTGTGGAGCTTGAGCAGCTGGAATTTGTTCTGTTTGATGTTTCCGATTGCCAGTAAAATTGCTGCTGTAGCGTTTTTGAAGTAATATCTCTCACGGTAGCTATATGCATTCGCATGCGACACGTACTCAGTAGGCATACTCCTGCACGATCCGCTACGAGAATATCCTACGGACGGAGAGCTAACAATTCAATTTCGCTTTTTTGCTGTAATAAGATCCAAAGTTAGATACGTACAATCGGCTGCCAGCTTCGGCATAGCAATTGTTGGCTTGGTGCCAAATCCTGAATAAAAGCAACACCTTCGACAGTTTCGCTGTCTCATTATGAATAATGATAGGACCTTTTTTCTTTATTGTAGAGATAGTTCACAATTATTTGTGTCATTAAGAGCGATGAATGCGGTATTGTGCGTTTTTGTTAAGATCTAATAGATGTCGTGATAATTTAATATGTATGGGGGTATATTTCGTCGCAGATTCAGTCAGTATTCCAGAGGGCGAGGTTACCGCGACTGGCGTACGCGCGGCGACCCCACGCTCATCAATTCACTCTGGCGCAGCCGACAGCCTCTCGGTATCCGAAAGCAACTCGGTGAGTGTGAATAAGATTGCCCCTATGAATAAGATTGTTTTTAAAATCCATCCACTTCTAATGGAACTCCAAATGAATAGGTACATTAAAATCCTTACATTACTTGTTTGTTATGCAGGGAACGCCGAGGTGTACATAGTACTAGCGCTACTGATAGGATTTGTGACGGTAGTGGTGGGGTGCTGGCTCTCAGACAACTGCTGGTCGCCGGAACCGGAGGACATCCTGGCGGGCGGCTGACCCGTGGCGGCGGGCGCGTGCACGCACGTGTAGCGCCCGCCGTCCGCGGCGGCGGACCGCGACAGCGGCGGCTCGCTGTCACCGGTACTGCCGCCGCCGGCGCCGCCACCAGCGCGAGCGCCAGCTTTTTTGCACGCCGCTCGCCACCTCTGCCGCGGTACCTGCCTCCCGCTACCGTGCGACACACGTCATCGACCTCAAATTTTTTGACCGGAACCTCCACGCCACTCCTGCCTGCTGCATGAAAAGACTAACGGAAATCATATTCCAGCTATTGCCAATGGCGGAGTGTGCGATAACGGTAGCGAGTAACATTTGAACATCGAACCAACTACTTATCATTATTATAAACTTGTGGGCAAAAGATGCAGATGAAATGTGGCCTCGGTCCTCTGTGAAACGGTGACAAGGTGGGAGAAAATGTTTTGGTGGACTGTAAGAGCTTCGATTAAGATTTTTGTGTATTAAATGTGTCTGTTAAAAGTATATAATCGTAATGGTACAAGATGACGTACGGTAGCGAAGCGCTCGAGATTAGACTCCTAGTTCACTGTGTTATTATTGATCCTTCATGGTAGGCTCCGCTTCTAGTGGTCGCTGTATTGAACTCATCCGACGTAGGTGTGACCTGTGCTGTGACCCGGTTGCGGTCTCTCTCGTACCACTTTACTAATTGTTTCTAAAAGTATGTGCCTTGGAACGCTTTCCTTGACTTGACTTTGTAGTTTAGAGCGTGTTTTGAAACATTTAGAAGAATTTCTTCTCTCTGTCTGTACGGACAAATAACCCCTTAAGTGCAATACACATCATGACCGTGCCTTTACCGTTCTATAGACTTTGAGAGGGACGTAATTACCAATAGGTTTTAAAATACGCTTTCCTCGGCGGGGAATCAACAACCAACGATTGATTTTGTATTTTTGTAACCATTCCGGCTTCGTTTCTTCCGCTTGTATTAATTAGATGCAATTTTCTCGTAGTAACTAGGGGAAAGTGGTTAGGACCAAAAGCCTCTCACTAAATGAGCGTCAATTGGATTAATTACAATTTACCATCACAATAGGGTAAGATTCAACATTGAGGACAACGACATGGATACATGAATTAATGTAGAGTTTCGATACATTTTTTGGCGTTTTACACGATTAAATATGTGTTTGAGTATGTACTACATCCGACTGATGTTATCAAAATAATTGTTATATTGCGTACCAATATGTAAGCTTCTTAACATTTCTAAGCAAAAACTCCATCCAAATTTAAAGGAAATTAAATTATAATGTCCTAAAACTGTGCCAATTTCGTATTTTTTGCGACATTGTACCATATTTAATACCTACATTAATATAAATTAACCAATAAACGTAATATTTCTTTGTAATTATTGTCAAGAAAGTAAATATTATATATATATATCTACAATCGTATTTTAATGTTGTAGACTAATGTACTATATGGACATTATATATCTTTGTATATGTCAATTGATCAAAACAACAAAAAATGTCGAATGTTTTTTTTTAAAGGTGAGATATATGGTTGGTATTTTTACACATGTTACTGATGTACATATACCTCATCTTGCATACATTTTTAGTTTACGAATAAACAAAACCCAGCAGGTTAACAGCGTAAGGTGAAAGCCAACCCTGTGCTGTTGCTATTCCTTCTTTTCGGCTCAGTATAACGTTTAAACCACCACCAGTTTCTACTAATTATCTGTCTCCTCGGCGAACATCCCAAAAGCACTGCAATAACGAGGCAGCCCCAAGACCTAATTGGACGCATTATTGTATTGGACGTGGAGGGCATTGCATGCTTTTTGAGTGTAATTAATCCATAAGCTACTCCTGTCAAGCAGTTAACATAACAAGCCTTAGAAAAATTACACTGTCTATAGTTTGACAGATTAGATCTAGAGTTTGATAAATAGGAACAGTTGGTTAACGGCAACTCAGTTAAAACAGTGATTTAAACGGTGACGCCAATCCGGTAAGAGAGAATATCAATGCCACCTAGTCGTCTTTCGCCTTGCGCAGTTGGTCTGCTGAAGCCACCTGTTTGTTTTCTCCACCGGCAATGTTGTTAAGCATTAGAACGAAGTACGATTATTAAAACAAGAAATTAAATTTCCTCTAGAACATTCCCGACAAATTTCTTCGATTCATATGTAATTCATGAAAAATACTCCATGAAATCCTGTCTTAAAACTATGTGTATAAACTTTGAATACATGAGCAAATTCAAAACATTTCTCCTTCTATTATGTTGCGTAATTAAATAATGTATATACCTCTACCTTTAAGTATCGGTGTCAACACTTTGTACAGTTATAAGAATAGATCAAACGAGTTCTATAGAATTTAACTACACTTAAGTAGAAATAGAAAATCTTTAGAATGCTTTACTTAAAAAGACTAAGCGGTAAATCTAATCTAGACGCTTGAAAGCATAGATTAGAAAAGCACTGTTTCAGTCAATAATTATCAGACATTTGTAAAATTACGTAACCAAAACTCTATTTTTTAAAACATTTCCAGTTTTATAAAAAGACACTAGTAAAGTATTCATTATTATCTCAACTAGTCAAAGCTTAAATTGGCCTAACAAATTTCTTATATAGTTTTTACTAAAAAATGTGTTATTAAAAAAATATACTTTCTTTTTTCTAACCTAGCCTTCTTTTTAACCCCGATGCGAAACAAGGAGAGTCATAAGTTTTAAGCATTTGTCTGAGTATCTGTCTGTATATCTGTGGCGTCGTAGCTCCGAAACGATAGGACTGACCTTAAAGAAATTTTTTAAGGCTAATTGGATGGCGATGGTTCTTAGAGCTTACTTACACACGGCGTATGTTATACGCGCCGATGACGCGCACTTCACACGTTTTCCGAGGGTTGTGATCCTTATTCGACGCGCAGCTTTTATCACGATGTATTCCTTAGAAAAAAAACTTAGAGGTGCGAGGCTGAATTCGAATTCACGGCTTCTGATTGAGGCTGTAGGTCAAACCAAATGGTTACCACGGGTTTTTTATAATAATATGATAACTATCTGATGCTAGGACGTATAATAATATGATAACTATCTGATGCAAGCCTGCAGACTATCCAACTCTTCGACTACTTATAGAAGAACTATCGTATTTGGGCTCTTTAAAAGACTCAACGAATCGTCGGTGACTTTATTGACTTTTTGGACAACCCTGTTTTGTGTCGGGGATTTTTAAATTTAAATTTATGTTTTGTTATGCAAGATATAATTCATACTCGTTGCAATTTCTGAAAGCGTTTATGTGTTTTTGCACACAAATATCTCTACGATGAGTTACAATATAGCAAAACACTTGTTCGGAATATGTTCTCGAGACGCTGTACAATTTATCATACAAAATTGATAATATATTCCTCAATCGCTAATAAACTCATAGTAGAGGTCTTGTTTTACTTGTGGTATAAGCGCGCTATACTCACACTCTCTCACAATCTTTCGTCATTCGTTGTTGTAAATCCACACTTTGATTACGGCAGCATTTCCTTCATGTTTATATATTCCGTAGATATATACAACACACACACACATATATATATATACTTTCTTCATTGTTACATCGACTTTTTTCTTCATTTGCTATCTTCTTTTATTTAAAGTTATCATAAAAATTATAGTCTTCATTTAAAGTATCACTTTTTTTCACTTTAGGTTTTATGTTACGTTCAAATTCGCTTTCTTTCCAAGTTAGCCACTGGCAGCACTGGCAGGATTGATATGTGATGTTGGGATTAATTGACAATACTCGTTGGTTGATAGTTGGATTTATTCTATCTGAAATTACAATAATGATTCACTTGTATGTGAAGGAGTGCGAGATTGTGAGTATAGCGCTCTCATTTTGTTACACATAGGAAATTAAACTTTTTTTTCGTATCTAAATCTCGTATATTTGTTTTTTCAAACAAACCAACGTTTTGTGCCCTTTACAGGTCCCATGGTCAAGGCTAGCTGACATGGTCAGATCCGAAAAAATAGTTTCATTTCTTATGTTGTTTTTGTGTTTAATTTTAAAAATTCATAAAGCTTTTCCTTACTTCGAATTCTTTAAAGTTTGCAAGTCTTATAAATGACAGTTGTTTAAATGTATCTAGTGACACACCAGGCAGAAGATTCGCGATGGATCTCGAGCGAAATTACGCTCTTTTTGTGTTCAGTCGGCATAATGCCCCAGGTAATTAACAATTAAGTATTTTAAATCAAAAATACATAAGACAAAACTCGTTTGTGCGGTGTCCAATATGAACGACGACTACATGATACGTCGCTACTATATTTTTATGAAAATGTGGTCATAAGACGAGCAACAGTGAATTTCCACGGATAAAATTACAACTCGAAACCCGATGCAGCATATTCATTGTAGAATTAAGAAACCCGACTGAATAGTCATCATTTTTAAAATAAATAAGTTATGTAGGTAATGTAAATTGTCATCGATAGACGATTATAGATACATCGTAGGTGTTTTACTCGGCGTGTGTTTAAGTGTAATTTCCTTATTGAAAGAATCTGTGCCTGTTCCTTCACATTCCATTCTATGACTTTGCATAAGTAAATTTTGAAGATTTTCCTTTATATGGATAAATATATGTATTTATAATATTCCTTTATCGACTTTATTATAGGTTTAAATAATTGTTCTATAATAAGGTTAATAACCCAAGAAATTGCAATTGATGTTTCGCAAATGCTTTATGAATCATTTCCAACTCGTGTGATTGTTCGAATATTCTTTATCTACACAAAACACGTTCAACAAATAATTTTTGTAGAAATTTGCTACGGCGTAGCATAATGCGCGGAGCACATTGCTACACTAATTGAAGATCGTGTATGCCACATGTTAGCGGCAAGAGTGGAGAGATAATAACTGTATTATGTGATATCACAATTTTTTAGTCAATAGCATGGTGTCAGTAGCAACTACTCGTATAGTTTTCTATGTTGTTCCTGGTCCGCTGTTCACTTAATGTGGGCCTGGCTAGAAGCCAAGTCAATAGCCTGTGGGCTATTTATTAAAGTTCTTTTAGTTTTAAAAGTAATCTATTTTGTAAATCTAGATGTAAACTGAAGTTTCAAATCTCGCGTACATTTCTTTTTGCAAATGACCATTATTGAAAAAAATCACATTTTCATCAATTCAGTAGGTTAAGTTTAAGTTCATGTAATGTATTGTATATTGTATTTTAAAATTTGTTACGATATTATAATCGTGTTTTGAGATTATGTGGTGCATTGTAGTTTCTATATACCATTGTGAATATTGTAAATATTCAAGGGTCACTTGCGTTCACGTAAAGTCTGGTTGGCTTGGCTGAATTAGGAATTGAGAGAACACATAAGCTCAATGTAATCTTAACATAGTTAGGTACGAGTAACTTGTATGTCATCATTTTGTCACGGATATTAAATAAATGTACCAACGTAACGTGTGTTTTATTTTGCAACTAAATATGCGACAATATTAATGTTAATTTGTTCATTTCGTAATATCGATATAATAAAGATACACGCTATCGTATGAAAGTCATAAAAATTGTGATAATGAAGTATATGTGAAATTTTATAACTATTTTATTTAAATACAAAATACTTATCGAGTAATTTCGTTCGTGGAATCTTTAAATCTCTCGCCAGTAAATGACAGTTGTCAAAATGACAATTTTGCAGATGTGGCCATATTACAACAAGGGTATAATTTTTTTATAAGCGTATTTACATAAAAATTAAAAAATATAGGACGCTACATGAAACAATAAAATAAAGGCCCCGCGATAGGGTGCCCAAAACGCTGGCATTCTATATTATAGTATAGAGGATAGGTTACTAATATTTTTGTAATTTAGAATAAAAACAAAATACTTGAAAAATTAACGCGGTTTATTGTAGCACAGGCTAAAGACGAAAAGTCTGTTGTAGTTTAAAATTACAACATGTTGATGAAAAATCCATTTATGGTAATATATTTAATTAAAAATTAATAAAATACAAAGTATTCAACACTATGTATTCTATGGCATACGCAGTATTCTATGACTATATTAAAACATTGGCTTAGGTTGGTGCCTGCCCTCTAATAATAAAAGGACTTTCTAAAAGGCTTAATATTCATGTTAAGAGACATTTTCACAAAAGACAAGGTCGCGATGTTTTCATAATTTTATAGATTATTATAGTACAGTCCAGTTAAAGAGAAAATGAGTTTAGGAAGGAAACTGCGAAAGGGACTTTAAAGCAAAGTGCCATAGAAAATAGGGCATGGCGTAGCGTCGAGTTCTAGGTCGCGTCACGACCGACACAGAAAGGCTTTCTAGGTACATATTGTATATGGCGACAATATAGCCCACTCTATACTTCGATCTACTTTATAAAAGTCTTCTTTATCGACACACTTAGAACGAGGGTAGATATTGATGGTGAATTTACGTGCAATAAATGAGAAACAACTTTAAATATGTTAGAGTGGAAAAGTTATATATGTATATAGTTATATATAGTAACTACAATAAACGTATCATTATTTTTTTATGATACATGTCCATGGCAGTCGCAGTGCCACTCAGAGCTTTAAATCGCAAAGATCTTAGGGGCACTTCTACCGCGCCGGTCACCCTGAGACATAAGTTGGACAAGTCCCACTGTGCCTATAACTTCACCAGCATCCTTCAAAACCGGAACGCAGTAATGCTCACATTACTGATTGGCGGCAGAAATAGGTAAAGTGGCAGTACTACCCTGGACGAACTCTTTCACTAGGAGCTCTACTGCTATTAACAGGTATGCATACTTTATTTAAGCACTTTAATAATAACTTAAAAGTGTATAAAAGCCAAAATAAGTAAGAAAATCGAGAACACTTCATAAAATTCTTAGTTACCACTTTAAAAGCATGGAGAAACAACATGAATAAATTAATAAAGTAACCACTTTGTTATTTATTATTCGAACAATCTGTTTCTTGAGAGACGTTTCATGGTTCTTGCATGGTTTCTGTCTGTGAATAAAAAATACGGGGTAACGGAGCGACAGGCGTAGTTTTTTGTAAGACTCTCACGCTGAGTGGATTGCTCTCGGAGTGGTTTTAAACGCCTTACAGTCGTTTAAGACGGGTAAGATTTTTTCCATGCAAACAAATTTTTTTAGGATTAACTCAAAATTGGACTATTTTATAACGCTCAAACATTTAATTACGGCAAGACATAATGGTAATAAAATATTTAAAAGACATTTAAAATATAGAAATGCTCGTAATCAAACTAATAACATTTGCCAACATGAAGAGGTCACAATACTTATCAATGCGATGCGGCTTGAACCGATCAAAAAAGAAATATGTCTATATAATAGATACAGTTACTTTGCGAGAATCCATGTTAATCCAAATGGAAGTTAATTCATTTGCTAGTCCCGGTGAAATTTAAATAGTGCAGTATTTTTTTCATATAATTAATTTTTACACTCTCTCTCCTTAAACAAAATTAATAAAATAAATAGCATAAGCGCTACTACAGTCACGAACACCACTACCAAAAATATACCCGACTGAAAGCTTTTCAGGCGAGATTGTGTTATTTATTTTATTAATTTTCATTTGAAATTAACTGTGTGAAAAAGAAAGTAATACAAACGCAACTATTTTTCACCTTCAGCGAGCACACGGAGTAGCAAATTAATTTATTTCCATTTTTTTCAAATTGCTTGACTTGATACTAGCGAAACGCACAACATCTTTTTGTGAAAAGAACACGTCATATAAATCACAAATAATAAAAGTTATTTAGTAAATATAACAGCAGAAAAAAAAACGAAACAAAATAGGAATTGTAATAATATGAAACAAATTAAATACGGGAGGTTAGAGGATTATGAAAATACAAAAATACATCGACGGCAGGAAAGAGTGACCGGCTATCTGCAAAATCACGATTTTACAGTAGAGCGTTTTTTAGGCAAAAACTTGAGAGAATAATATTTATCTAAATGAAACTATTTTTCCGGATTTAAATCGCGTGTTATGTATCCAGATTTGCATAACACACATACCTAAAACGTCAGTTCAATGCACTTGCATTCGCGCACCCCGGAACGCGCGCCCCGTGCATTGCAACGTGACCGATGCAAAACTCGTCATTTTAATTATAATTATGCGACACTTTTCGGCCCAACGTTCCTAACATCCGACGTAGACTAAATTCCTTTAGTTAAGATCTTTTTCGTATAAGTACTTTTAGACCTAACGTACCTAACTTCTGACGTTCTTAAAATTATTTAGTTTAAAAAATACCTTTGTGGAAATTTAATATAGTTATTTATCATATTTTCTCGTCTTTACTTCATCTCCACTGCGGCCACCCTATATAATTGACGCAGTCTTGGAGTTGTAGAGTCAGTAGTAGTTGATTTATCTTAATCTCGCTGCTATTTTTCGTATCGAACGGAAAAATCTACAAGTACGTACCTACGGAGAGGCTGGCATTCGGAGGTGAAGAGGATCCCTATCCAAACATCGATAGAAGAAGGTTCCAGACACAAAGAAAATATGCAGGTATTGATGTAAGTACACGTATCCTATTGGTTGCCAATTTCCTATTTGATCCATTCCCCATTTTTTTTTCTTTTCTTTATAAGTGCCTTATTAATCATTCAAAATTTTTCACCCTAATTCAGCCCGGCTTAGGACTAGTTCCTCTACAGACAGATTTGACAGACGTAACCTTCGTTTTACCCAAATTGCTGCTGCTAGAAATTTATATACTATTGAAGAAGATTTAGAATCAGATTGGTCTATACATAGTAGTGTAAAATATTCAAAATTTAATATGACTGGCGCTATTCTTTACACGGTTCATAAAACACTTCAAAATGTTTTTGAATTTGAAGAGAATGTTCATGTCAGTTTTTGTAATTTGTTTGACCAGTTAGAAGCATCTTACATCCCACTCCTTATATTATATTTAAATAATTTTTAATATAATATAAATATCACCGGTAGTGTTTCATGTATTTCAATTATAAATATCAAATCCGACAATTAGTAATACTTTACGTACCGGAACCTATTCAAGTACATTCAACGAGCAAACTATGCAATTTACAAAAGTCAGTGTCCGAACGCGTGGTGTCACATCGCGTAATTTGATTAATTTATGTAGTGAATATGAACATGTATTTTACCTAGAAGAAAAAGTTACATTTACTAACCGCATTAAGCACAAAATTCATTAATTGATGAAATACCCGTACACAATAATTCCTATAGATATCCCATATTCACAAAAATGACATTAGAAAGTAGATACATTTTTACCTATTCGCGTTAAGAGAAGCTTATTGAACCCGCTAAATGCAATCATTCAAGAAATTACAGTAACCTTAACCAGATATATGCCCTTCGATGTGAACACGTTTTCAAAATTTTAAATAAAAACGAAATAAGCATTTCTGACGCCTTTACCAAATATATTACGTTATGGAAGTGAAGACATAGCAGACTAAAATTTTAACAAATCTCAAAAATAATAAGTTACGTAAGGCTCTTTCTGACGTCATAAATTTGACGAATTCAGTTAATGAGCTAAGTATCAGATACATGTGCTCAACTTGCTAAATTTTTCAATATTTTAGGTGAAAAAGTGCAAGATCTGGCTAGTATATTATTTAGACTTGAGAATATTTTAGTTTTCAGCAGTACTAAATTCATGCATCAGACAGTTGCAAAGTCTCATTATTACTTTGAAAAAATATCATCAACATGGAGACATAATTTATTTAGACATTAGGAATTATTACGACATTATTCGTTTATATTACATATTTCTAATTATCTAC
>NW_020653750.1:10067691-10082591 GCF_003589595.1 Hyposmocoma kahamanoa | reverse complement strand
GTGAACCCGGCTACATACATGTCACAAGTAAAAATACCCAAGACAAAAACGTTTGTATCAAACATAATAATTTGTAGGAAATGAAACTATTTTTCCGGATGTAAATCGCGTATATTTGTTTTTTAACACAAACCGACGTTTCGGGCCTTTTACAGGTCCCATGGTCACGGTTGACTAGTAAAGGACACGGATGGAACCTGTAAAGGGCTCGAAACGTCGGTTTGTTTGAAAAAACAAATATACGCGATTTAAATCCTGAAAAATAGTTTCATTTCCTATGTGTAACAAACGCGAAAACCTAAGAACTCGATAATAATTTGTACCAAAATAAAAATTTTCATCAAACATAATATAGAGTAATTAATTTTCGGTTTTTTTATTTTATGATAGCAAATGACGGGACGAACAAGTCGCGCGTCTGGTGGTAAGCGTCACGCGTGTCCATAACAGTTACAGTGCCACTCAGAGTCTGAAATCACAAAGATCTGAAGGATACTGCCACTGCGCTCGTCACCCTGACACACAAGTTGACAAGTCCCATGTGCCTGTAAATTTCACAAGCAGTTTCACAACCAAAACACAGTAATGCTCACATGACTACTAGGCGGCAGAAATTGATAAGGTGGCAGTACTTGCCTGGACGATCTACTTCACAAGGAGCTTTACAAGGAGCAGGTGAGTGATGCTGAGTCTAGGAGACCAATGGGAGACATTACTTTTAGAATTACCGCCAAACAAGTTGCGAGTGTTATTAAATCAATGGTCAGAGGGAAGTCTCCTGGTTATGACAGCCTTAGTATTGAACACCTAACATATGCAGGAGTGCATCTGCCAAGAGTTCTTGCATTGTTTTTTTTTGCATTACTCACTGTTACTTGCCTGATAAACTAATGTACACAATTGTTGTTCCAGTCATTAAGAACAAAACAGGTGATGCATCATATTTATGTAATTACAGGCCCATATCCCTGGCCACAATAATATCCAAATTACTGGACAGTCTGATTTATAAGCATTTGGATAAACCGTCAACCGTGACCATGGGACCTGGGAAGGGCCCGAAACGTCGGTTTGTTTGAAAAAGCAAATATACGCGATTTAAATCCGGAAAAATAGTTTCATTTCCCATTTGGATAGACATATAAACCTGCATGATGCCCGGTTTCAGAGCTGGTCTATCGACTGAAAGCGCTTTCCTATGCCTCAAACAGACTGTCCAATACTATACGGCCAGAATGACGTCAGTATACGCATGCTTTTCGAACCTTTCCAAGGCATTCGATTTAGTGTCATAAATACCTTATGGTGAAAACTGCATTGTGATAATAAAGTGTCCAATAGGTAGTGCCTATGCTGGGCTATTGGTACAGCAATCAGAGAACACTGTCAAGTGGGCAGGTACGCACTCGGAAGTATACAGGTTGGAATGTGGGGTGAGACAGGGAGGGTTGAGTTCACCGCGCCTTTTCAATCTGTATATGAACCGTCTCATCGGAGGGCTCAGTGGCACGGGCATCGGTTGCCATATCGATGGAGTCTGTATAAATAATATCAGCTATGCCGATGATATGGTGCTACTGAGCCCTTCAATTAGTGCCCTCTGTAGATTGTTGCGTATATGTGAGTTGTATGCATAGACCCATGGATTTAGGTACAATGCAAAAAAGAGCGAGCTTATGATTTTCAAGGCAGGCACTAAATCGTATTCTGTTGTACCTCCGGTTAAACTTGCTGATATTTCCTTACAAAAAGTGGAACGGTTTAAATATCTGGGGCATTGGGTCACTGATGATCTAAATGATAATTTAGATATAGAACGGGAGCGCAGGGCGCTGTCTGTGTATTGTAATATGTTGGCACGGAGGTTTGCACGTAGTGGCGACCAGGTTAAGGTTTTACTTTTCAAAGCATTTGGGCAGTCCTTCTACACGTGTAGCCTGTGAGTGAACTTTACGCAGCGTGCATACGGCACACTGCGCGTGCAATATAATAATGCTTTTAGGGTGCTATTTAAGTTGCCGCGTTACAGTAGTGCCTCCATTATGTTTATGTTTGCTGAGGCTCGTACAAATTGCTTTTATTCAGTTATACGAAAGCGTTGTGCCTCACTCCTGACTCCGCTACGAGGCAGCACGAATGGCATCCTTAGCACCCTTGCCGCTAGATGGGACTCTCCGATGGTGGGGCACTGGGTGCAGCTGCACATGGCACCAAGCCGGTAGCTGCGACTCGAGCCTTTCTACAGGGGAGTCTCATTAATAAATATTAAAATGTACTTTCCCAGTTGTTACTAACACTAATTTTTAAGTTATTTCGTTACTAACACTATGGATTTATAGTCGGATATAAATTATTATTATTGTATACTGCTATTAAAAAAACCGTAAGGTCTGCTGATAAAATCTGTAGCTCAATTAAATACATTTAACCTTTTGACAACCACCAACAAAAACTACTTTCGTACCCTAGACACCAAGCCTATAAAGTGATGTGACATGTTATGAATGTCCACCTTATATTATCAATTCAATTCTCTTAAGTCAAGGAAGAACATAACTGAACATAAAATGCAACTATTAATTCATACTTAACTAGAATATACAAATAACACAAGGAATATCTCAATATTTATTCATTTCAATTGAAAACAAAGGGCCTCATTGATGCTTTAAGGCGTCACCGGCGTATCAACGAAGTTAATGTAAGACGCTTTAAAACCTCCACGGCGGTCAAAGGGTTAATAGACATAATAGAGGAAAGCATGCCAAGAAGCTTATTAGGTGACTCGGTATTAGTAGAGGTAAAGCTGCAGAGCCTTGAACACCGCCTGTAAAGTTGTTCTTATCGGTGTTCTACAGAACATATCACGGAGAGTATGCGAGTAAATTGCATGAATTAATTCCGCCTTCCCCTTACCATCATCGGGAGACCAGACGAAGGCTGGGGTTCCTCCCCTATGTTGAGGATATCCTAAGGAATCGCACGTTGCACGTTTATATGGCGAACGGCTATGGAGTGGAATTCTCTGCCTGCAGAGTTGTTCCCTGATCGATATAATGTGCAAACTGCCTCCGTGGCCGAACGGTCACCATGCTGGACTGCCACCCAGAGGTCGGAATTATTTATTTGGGTGTGCATGCTCCATCGTCGACATCGTCATCACTTTCTACAGGTGAGATGAAGGTCAAAGACGCATTTATTTTTTAATAAAAAACAAGAAAGTTTAATTGCATATAAGAATAGACAAATAATTAACATTATTGCATACGCAAGTTTAAGACATGTACTAATTATACACTGGCTTCTACACTAGGCGTAGCCTGTCCCGTAGGTAATCAATTCAAAGTAGAAATTACAATTTTGGCATAATTACTGTTACGGGGATACGAACCGTCAACCTCTAAATTGAGAAGCAACCATTTTCCCACTAAGCTACCACAGCTCTTTTCTCATCTCAATGTCTGACCAAACCGTGTAGATTTTGTTGTACAAATATGTTCACCACATTGTTTGGATATGTCATGTTAAAATAGATGGGTAAACAATCCACTCGTGTTCTAATTATATTGTTATCTAAATATACATATACAGGAATAATGTATTGACGGCTATGACGTCACAGATTCTCTGCGATAGAAAAGGTCAGAGCAGTCTTCGTTTGTGCTAGTTACAGAGGTTTGCTTTATTTTTAACATAAAGCAGAGTTAAACTTATCTATCGTGCGCTCAACGCTGCCTTTATGAGTATTTTTTTATTATTATGTAACAGTATTTATGTAGCAAAGATTCCTAGTAAACAATCGCGTAAAATATTACAAATTCTTATTGTTATTGTTCATCTCTATATGTTGTTTGCTAAATTATGTATCTCCCTCTCTCTTAAATCTTTAAGTATAACTATAAATGTAATAAGTTCAGGAATTTTCTTAAAATTTAAAAACTACTTTGACAATGCTCTAATCGCTGCTTTGAATCTTGTTGGATCGAAAGAATTTTTCTTTGTGTTCGGTCTTACACTAGCACTACAACTCACGGAGTAATTTCACTAAAACAATTGAATATCATTATTTTTTGTAATAACTTGATAACAAACAAGTCGTGCGCCTGCTGGTAACCTACACGCATGTCCATGACAGTTGTAGTGCCACACAGAACTTTTAATCCTAAAGATCTGAGGGGCACTGCCACTGCGCTCGACACTCTGAGACATAAGTTCACAAGTCCCATGTGCCTGTAATTTCACCAGCACCCTTATCCTTCAAAACCGAAACACAGTAATGCTAACATTACTGCTTGGTGACAGAAATAGGTAAGGTGGCAGTACTTCCCTGGACGAACTCTTAAAAATGCTAGTAAAACATAGTGATATTCAATAAATCTAATTAGATTTAAGTGTTCCTTACAATTTTTTTACGCAGTTGCTAGCGATTATTAATACGATTAGCTAATGATAGAGATTCTAAATGAAAACGAAGTAGAAGCATGAGGCAACGAGGATTTTGCACCTATTTGAAACAACAATAGAAGATAAAAGGGCCAAACACATGAAAACATTGATACAACTACATTTTGAATCGAAACTGTAAGGCTCAACTCACACTGGCGCAGAGTCGAAACGTTGCGTCCTATTTGAACTACAACTCATGGTGACGCTCGCATTAGCGCGCCCGGATCATAGTGTGGTCGGCGTCTGACGCCTCACTGGGCGCAAGGAATGGCGACGCGCGAAACCGCACGACTTTAATCGCGCGTCGACGCGCGATTCCATATTGGCATAACACAAATTTGTATCTTAATATACAAATATAAGGAAAACAGAGATGAATATGCTATAGGCGAAAAACATGACGCGTCGCGACGCTTCGACCTTGCGCCAGTGAGAGTTGAGCCTATAAGCACTAAATTACGTATTCTACTACGTTGTGCCTTTGTTTCCGCTTTTTATACGAATCAGTAACACTCTTTTTCCTTTAGGAATAGCCTTCTAAGTTTCTATGAAACAAACACATAAAAGTGTTGTATAAGGGTTGAATAAAGCAAGGATAAAGTAAAGACGTACGCTCATGTAATTAGTGAACAAATTCCACAGGTGTCAGGTGCAGTGGCAAACACCTAGGTAAGTTACGGTAAGCTCTTTGCTCCGTGCGTTTGAGTCCGTGCCAACAAGTACTTGTAGATAGGTAAATGAAAAAAGTATGGCCCTAATTACACTCCCGGTTTGTGTAACAGGATCGTTAGATGTTCAACAACAAGTTAATTAAGAGTTGAGGTAGCTTTGTAAGGTTATATGCACCTATACATTATATTCGTTTGTTCCAAATTCTAAGTAATAATTACATTATATATGGTATTTTGATAATTTGGCATTCTGCGGATCTGGCATTCTGCTAATCTGACATTCTGGCCGTTAGGCATTTTGCGTTTCTGGTATAAAGCGTCAAAACTTCTAAAATTGGTTCTTGTCACAAAAGCACGATATATTTCCGAAGATAACATACGGTTGTGTCAAAATTAAAATTTACAGTTTTTCTACATCCCATTCAAATTTATTTATTTCTTTGTGACGCACTGGTTGAGGGATTTCAAAAATGCATTTTAAAGCACATACAAGCATATAAAGTTTTCATAATGTTTACGTAGACACTCTTACAGTTGTTTGTTAAATTTACTCACGTAATCCAGTAATAATTCACATGATACATTTAACAAGTCTATCTGTGAGTGATGAAGTGGACAATGAATGTGCCTTGCAAAGTACTTTTTTGAAAAAAAAATCACCGTGATAGATCCCAATAGTTTTATTTCAAAGTCTAATTTAAAAAATTAAGAAATAACAAATTTTGCCAGGTTTATGAGAATCACATCTTGAATTTTTTCTTTAAAAAAAACAATGCAATTTTACGTTAAATTTAATTCATTGCCTGAAAATTACGAATAAAAAGCTAAGTGTACATAAGTACAGTCGAGGATAGTACAAAAGATTCGCTAGAGCAGTAACTTGCTTCTCAAAGCTGGAAAGCGAACATCTCTAAAATTGGTTCTTGACACAAAGGCACAATTGCTCGAAACTTCTCAAGTTATTTCTAGAATCATATAGTTTCATCTCTTTCCATATTTACCGATGTGAATGAATAAAGTACTTCTATACTTGACTAAAACTTTGCAGAATAAACCAAAGGGAAATTCCTTACTTATTTGGAGATATAAAGCAAAGAAATTATGATAATAATGATAAAATAGAATAGAACAGAATCATTTATTTCATATTATCAACGTCACAACATTACAATTAACAATACAATGTCAAGGGATAATATGATCGTCACTAACGCAAACAATAATAATGAATATAAAATAAAGTAGTATAACGACTGCTTGTCTACATAACACCAAGTCAAGTAAAACAAAATGACAATTGTTTCAAAAGAAAGTAATCGACACTGTAGAATTCATTACCCAATAAAAGGAGTTTTAGTCGGGTATTACACGTTTCGTCGTTTGTAACACTTTTCAGGTCTGCGGGTAGATGTTCGTAGAATCAGGGTCTGGCATAAAAGACGAGAAATAACAGAAAATATGTTTACGTTGTACTTCTTCTTTAAATTAAAAGTAATACAACATTCTAAACTAACTCGCATTTCACATTTATGTAAAAGCGCCTGCAACGACGCGTGATGAAAAGGCACAGTGTTGTAAAATATTAATTAGCTAATCTTTGACCAAAGTGTAGGAATTGGGTGGGGTCGTAACCTTATTAACCCGACTGCGAACTTACGATCCCTGTTCTTTGAGTCCGTTTAATTTAAAATTTAACCTTTCTCCTGACAACTTTCGCCCCGTGTAAACACAAACTAACCCCTCCTATATTGAGGAATAGCTAAAATATTAACTCCGTATTAAGGTTTACGCTATCGACGAATACGGATCAATCCCGTGTGAAAGGATCTCTCGTAAATGTATAAGAGCGTGTAGCCGTAATTTAGGCCAAAGATAGTATATACACGAGATAGTTCGTATCGCCGCTCCATAGCCGTCTCTGAACGACCGGATTTTTGTTATGGCAATAAAGCCGGGTATCCATTAGCGTGCTGTAACTGTAACGTGACGGATATGGTAACGAGGTTATATATAGTGCGTACGCGTGAAACAGTCTTATCGTCGGCTCACTGCGAACCGCACGAGTTCTGCTCGCAAAAAGCTCGCGAAACACGCTCTGATTTTTGGTAACATAACATGGTAGCATAACACAACATACGGTTACAGGTCGCTAGTGAGTATCCAGCTTAAAACGCCTGTATACAGTATACAACCGCCAAATCGACCTTTAACGTTATGCTTCCTTCAAGTGACGCTAGTGCATAAAAAAGTTCAATCACAGTTTATAACTGGCATAAAATTTTCTTCAAAGTCTCAATTCTTTCTATATAAGCAGAAATTTAGAAAGCATTAGCAGCGTCAACGCGTAAAGAACTTGTATCACCCATTCATTGAGAATTTATAAGCAGTGTCCGGCCGGAAAATGTGTTGAGAGATAAGAAATGAGCAAAACATTAGCTAGCTGCAGTCTTGTAAACTTTTTCATTTGAAGTAGTGTAGGATCATAAAAATATCCACATTATAAAAATTATAAACACTTTTTCTCAAAATATTATTACATAATATCCCACGTCTTTACTATTTTCTAACTACAATTTTTAAAGCTTTTTCATTTGAAATTTTTCGGACGATTACCTATGAAGATTATTTCGGTATTTTTTCGTAATGGCCACTTTAATTAAACGGGAACATTTACCACACATAAACATATCATTTGATTTGGGGAGGGAGAGACTATTATCACGCATCGCAGCATCTATTAAAAGTGGAAAAGTGGAAAAAATCTGTGTATGGTGACCAATAGTAAGTCGTTATTTTGAAGTGAAGGTATATGGGCATTTCTCCTAAAAGGGCTAAATTCTCTGACTTCAGTGGTCGAATTTTTTTCTTAATTTCAGGAAAAACATTGAGCGGGAACTAAAAAGAACTCAAACTTACATAAGATTCCGTTAATTGGGCAACTAGATTCTTAATACTTAATGACGTATTTAATCCACCGAATTCAGCTACCACCGAAATCAGGATTTCTTGACAAAAGGCGTAATTTTTGTATAAAATATTATGAAAAAGTAATACACAAACATTTACTAATATGACTACTACTATTAAACCAGGGTTTAAAAACTAAAATTTATATAAATCGATCAGAATAACGCCAACACATTTCATCTTATTAATATTAATTAAAATCAGTTTACAGTTTGGCTGTTCATCCTTTTTTCAATCACACAAAGTATTTCCGTGCCACTTTTTTGAAAAATATTTACAACTTTATCTGTAACTACAAAAGCAATAAATTTTAGGAAACTTGCGCGATTAATATTTTTCACAACTTTTGTACATGATTAGGTAATTCTGCATGAATTAGCTTTAAAATCTTGCCTTCCGCTTTTTCTTCGCATACCTCTGTATATCTTTTTCTTTACCGTTTCATATATAATCGGATTGCTTTTTATCTTTGCTTCTCTAGCACATTCCTTCATCTTCTTGATGTCCAATTTTTGGTTTCCGTTTTGATATTCCTTATTCATTTTCAGTGGGAAGCAAGTAGTAATATAAAATTGTGAAAATCAACAGTATTAACTAAACGTTAATTAAACTGCCTCCGTGGCCGAACGGTTGCCATGCCGGACTGCCACGCAGAGGTCCCAGGTTCGATTCCCGGGCCGGGAGAAATATTTGTATGGCCTACATTTATTTCTCTCGTGAGTTTGGGTGTAATTTGTGGTTGTCTATATGTGTGTCCATGGCACCCGCGACACAGGGTTTCCTTAGTGCGGGGCTATGTTGAGTGTGTGCGTTATTATTATTATTATTATTGTTTATATGAAAAAACGTACAAAATTCTTGCTTTTAAAAAAATAGGGCTTCGATGGCAGGTTTTTCCGACTTCGGTGAAAGGTTTTCTGAATAGAATAGGATAGAATTCATTTATTGTGTGAATGTGGTGAACATTAAGATCTTATGAACATAAGTACAGTCCTCACAATCTACAATCTACCCGCTATGGGCGTACAATGTTTAAAGTAAGTAAGTAAGTAAGTTTAATTAATGTCTAAAGTACAAATTAATTATGAAATTTCAAAATTAATTCTGAATTCGATGGTATAAATCCATAAATCCACCGAATCCATGGCCACAGGATTCAGAAAATACACATATTTTTGATATTACTCGTAAACGACAACACTTGTAAAACCCATAAATTGTTATTAAATTTTAATCGTTACAACGCAAAGTATAAAAAATATTACATACAATCATAACAAAAAAGTAAAAAGTAAAAGTAAAGAAATATCGTATACACCGAATTCAAAAATTGACCTGGAGCAAATCCACCGAATTACGTAATTACACGCAAAAAAATCCTAAAATCGTCAACAAATTGTCCACCTATTCTTTCCAGTCGCAGGGGCGTGGTGGACGAACAATACGAACGTATTCCGAAACTTCTAAAATGCTTCACTTCTGATGTGTAGCGTGATTAATTACTACCACCGAATTACCTCGTAAGCCTGGAACACGCAGCAACCTTGGTATTATGATAAAACTATTATCTAACTTATTGTCAAATTTAGATTAGAAGTACTGTCATTTAATATATTATACGTGAATTAAAGTCTAATATTGATATACAGTTTCAATTTTGAGAAAAATGACACTTTGTGTGGGATTCTGCATTCGGGACACGCCACCGTTGTCAGATTTTAGCCCTTTCGGATTTTTTTCCATTAGATCCGAAAATTTTGTGCTCTTCAGTTAGCTTTCGATCTATATTGTACTCTCTTTTTTTGTAGATTCTTGTTTTGATAAATAATTGGAATGGCATGGCACTGAAAATTGCGTCTTTGGAGAAAGCAGTTTAAAAAATTAAGATCTGCATCCAGCATAGAGAAATTGGTAAGGTCTGCTGGTTCGTTGGTGTAGTCCCAATCAAGATTGGAACTTTATTGGGTGTTCGATCTGTATAAAACTTGATTTTTGTGTGTTGTGAAGTGAAATATATTGGCAACATTAATATTTTATTATAAGTTTTGTAGGTTTAAATGGGCAACTCTAGTCCTCTTCCTTCTTTGTTCCGACGTTAATTACGCATTTGTGCATTATGTTAATAAATTTTAAACAAATTTTAATATTGAATATTTTCACTTCAAAACGATACGAAACCAACTTCTTAATACGATCTTTGTATTTATAACAAACTAGTAAGAGTAATTCCACAAAAAATATTTGAATATCGTAATAGTAAAACATCGTAATATTCAATAAACTTAATGTTAAAACGAATAAATATTAAGACTATCGAATAACAGCCCTTTCTCTTTTTACCTCATAATTTAGAACACTTAACAACTGCTTTGGGAAGTAGCCAAGTTCCACGACACTTTATAAAGATGTATCCAGTTTGTTTATGAAGCTACTGTACTCTATAAAATACTACGTGCTTTATAAAATCTAGGACTTTTTTATCAGAGAGGCTTGGGTTGATATAGTATAGAGCGTTATTATAAGTGTTCTCTACTTAGTTACTTAGTAGACATTTCATGAATTGCTATTGTAGAGCTTTCCCGTCAAATACGCATAAATGCTATTTTTTTATGGTACCAAATAACGGGACAAACAAGTCATTCGCCTGGTGGTAAGGTGGTATGGTGCAGTTATTTATGGACACGCCTGTCCATAAATAACTGCACTTGGTAATACCACTGCGCCCCTCACCTTGAGACATATGTTGACTAAATCCCATGTGACTGTAATTTCACCAGCAGCCAGCAAAACCGAAACGCAGTAATGACCATAACACTGCTTGGCGACAAAAATAGGTTTTCTTTATAAAAAATAGGTGCATTTGACTTACATCACAACTGATGGAAAGTGACGGTGAGGTCAACGACGGAGCTTGCACGCGTAAATAATGCCTATTCACTGTCGCTTTGAAAAGGTCCAAGTTGTAGTATTCGGGAAACACGTCTGCGGGCAGGGAATTCCACTCATTTACCGCTTTCACGTATAAATGTGGAAGCGAATCGCTTTTGGAACCCTAGCCCACGTCCAGTCCTCTGATGATGGAACGGGGAAGGCGGAATAAAATTACGTAATTCCATCGTACACTTTTCATGATATATCCTGTAGAATATGTAAGGTGGCAGTAAGGTACTTCCCTTGAAGAACTCTTTCACAAGGAGCTCCACTGCTACTAGTGTTATGTTTAATTTAGAAGCTACGACAAGATAGACTTTGACCCTAGCCAAGTTGAACGGTTGATTTTGAACTAATTACTAAGTTTCCAACTTACAGTCTAAACATGAACGTCAAAATTCAATACAAAAGCCGGAATAGTTCAGAGTACTTTGGCTCAAGGGAAAGAATATTTTTTTTATTTATTTATTTTACGACACTTCTGAACTATCATTACAGGTTCTTACCTAATTGATGACTTACTTTCTCAAACTCGAATCTTATAAAAAGTGATTCAGGAGATGGCGAAACTTTCTATTTGGATGCATTACTATAAGAATAGGTAAAATAGGCCAGTGTGTGAATATGATGGAAATGTGATGTGAAACCAGCCTGCAAAATTTGTGTATACAATCCATTTTTTTCATTTCACTAACTTTGTGCTTGAGAGAAGATATGAGTTTGAGAAAGTAAGGCGACGTAATGCGTTAGTGAAGCAATATTATATTATTCTATCTAACTTAAATATTTTCATAATACAGTACAATTAATACCATCCTTGTAAGTTTACTTAAAGTAGCAAAGAATATTTCCAAGTTAGCCACAAAATTGTAAATAAAAACCAAGTAGTATTGTGGTAAGAACCCTAATTAAGTACTAGCAAAAAATGTTTAGTGTTTAACTACTTACATAAGCCTTAAAAATCTATAATTTGCCATAACTTCGTCGGTTTATAAGCCTTAAAAGATAATTTCAAATAAAACAGTGACGTCTCTAAACAAATATTAATTTTAACAGGTCTATTAAAAATGGCGGGTTTTTGAAGTTACGAGTACAGTTTTTACAAAAAATATTTTTATTTGAAGTATATTATGAAGAAAAAACGAGGAAAGAAATAGTGATGAAGAAAGTTAGAACTATATTCCGTATTTTAAACCAAATTAGAATAGAATAGAATAGACATTTATTGCAACGCCACAACACATAGATACAAAAAAAATAAAAATATGTCATACCACTTAGACAAGCAAAACAAAACAAAAAGACGTAATTAACAAAATTAAAATAAAATAAAATAAGACAATAACAAACAAAGAGCAAAACAGAAAAATACTAAATATAACAACTACAAATGTTGTACTGTCATGTGTGCGGTTGTGGCGTACACAAAAGGACTTCATCAATTATCCGGAAAATTCCACTAATTAAGAATTCAAAGTTATTGTTCAAAGTGATAGAAGATAATGTAATTTAAGTGAAATAAAACATAAATATTGACTTCCGCCGCTTAAAAGACTATTTATATATATAAACCGAAATAAGTGAACTAAGTTATTTAAGAGAAAGTGAAAACGTAATGTATTAGAATTTAGAACTACAATGGCAAATATTACTTGGATCCCGATAATTAAACGAAGACATGGCCTAAAGGACTGTATCCAAGCCAAAAGTATTATATAGTATCATTATAATAAACAGGTCTATTCGGATGACGCTTCTGTAAACTCGTTTTGATGTATTTTGAAGTAACTCTATCAACGAGTATATAACCATAAATTTCCTTTATTTTTTTCCATCCTCTAAGCCATAAATAGAGACGAAATGTAATTTAATTTGTTTGAAAACTATGCTGCCAAATCATTACGATGACAACTGCGCTCTGATTGGCCAGCCCGAAGTCGATACAATTGATGGATGTCGTTAAATGTTTCACTCCAAATCGAGCAGTTTAACCTGGAGGCCTACCATAAACTTTCAAAAAACAATCTTATTTCAATGTAAGCTTATTATAATATTACTCATATTCGTATCATGACAAACCAATCAAACAAGTAATGTATTATTGCTAAAGTCACTGAAAGAACGAATGATTTCCCAATATTGTCTATTCCTTACTAAAAATAGGAAAGAAATAACGTTGTATGAACTGTGCATTGCCCTCTCTTTCTTTTTTGATGTTCCGAATCGTCCTATCGTAGTATAATGCTAAAGTAATTAATAAATATATTTACATACAGAAACTTTTAACTGCTAAAAAAGAAAAGTATGTAATAATGCAATCTATTAAAATTACGTTATTTTCAATTATTTTTCTGCATTTTCATGAAGAAAAATAAATAAAACAAGCTGAATCTTGATTGTCACGTTGTGAATTGGAATTATAGTCTAGTGTCTACTGTTAGTTTCGCCATGGAGCATATAGATATCAGTGTCATAATTTTACGAAGTAAACATCGCGTATTTTTATTTAACGAGAAATTATTTCCTATGTACTATTAAGTAAAAAAATAAACAAAATATTTAAGAGATATATGTAAGTAAATAAGTTCAACTTAACTTTTAATCGTTACAAATCAATATTAAGGCAATAAAATTGAAAATAATATTGTTTCCATTGCATCCGTGTAATATTGTATGATTGCTATCATTGACTTTTTATTTGTAAGTCAATGATTGCTATATTTTATGTAAGGGCGCGTTCAAATTAGCCGTTGTTAGCCGCGCTGCAGCGCGCTGCAGCCGCGCGGCGGTCGCGCTGCAACCGCGCGGCGGTTGACCTGGCTGGAGTGCGACCAAATTTTTAGTGATGTTTTATCTTTCGACTCAGTTACACGATGGATTCTGACCAAGAAACGTTACTTTCACTTATTTTGTTAAAACTGAAGGAAAAAGAAGTTAATACCAGAACGTATTAATATAATCGACAACGTATAATCGACAATTTCGATCGACAACGAGAATTATAGACGTATTCGAGTTGTTTGGGAGTGCTTATTGAGAATGTGGTATTAATTTCTAAATCCAAGATGGTTGCCAAGAATTTTCAAAAGAATATTTTTGGTAATCCTTATGGGAATGGCATCTTTCATCATTATATCTAAATACATGATGGCTGACACGACTTTTCTAAATGCAAGATGGCGGGCACGCTGTACTATTTCAGTTTTCTAATTTGTGATTTCAGCGCAAAGGAAAGTTGATATTTAAAAGTGATATGAGGTCCATTTGCCTGATGAGTTGCCAGAGATGGATGGCCCTATTTCTGATTATATACTCGATGAACTCCATGATCAACAATATTCTTACTTCTCTTTGTGAATAGTAGTAGTCTCTTTTCGAGTCTTTACTAGTAGTAGAGCTCATTGTGAAAGAGTCCGTCCAGGGAAGTACTGCCACCGTACCTATTTATGCCGCGAAGCAGTTACGTGATCATTACTGCGTTCCGGTTTTGAAAGATAAGGATGCTGGGCGTGAGACTTGTTCACTTATGTCTCAGGGTAACAGACCCCGTGGTTGGCAGGCATTCATATGTAGTCACAGAGTAATCCAAAGTCAAGATAATACAATAACGGATCCATGTTGACACAAAAATCCAAATTAATCCCTCTGGGGATCCATGTGGACAAAAAATCCAATTGAATTCCCCAGGGGATCCATGGTGACTACAGATGCCCCAGGGGTCCATGGTGACTACAGATGACCCAGGGGATTCCAAATGGCCGAAGAGGTCACTATCCGTCATCATCTTTGTGTGGTTTTGCAACTGCTATAATAATAATAATAATAATAGTGATAGTGGTAGTGATAGTGATAGTGATAGTGATAGTGATAGTGATAGTGATAGTG
>NW_020653750.1:10007855-10067681 GCF_003589595.1 Hyposmocoma kahamanoa | reverse complement strand
TGATAGTGATAGTGATAGTGATAGTGATAGTGATAGTGATAGTGATAATAATAATAACAACAACACATTCAGACATTTGATGGGCCTGGAGCGGCACTGTAGCGCGCCTGGCATGTTCAGAGGCGAGAGAGGCCAGAGTCTAAAATAGATATAATAATAACAATTGTTATTTCAGTCCGTCACAATTCAATTCGATACAATTCGTACTCAAAAAAAATAATAATAATAATAATGTCACATAAAAACAAATCAAATAAAAAAATAAATAAAAGGTATAATAATAATTATTAATACAAAGATCGAACACTCAGAAAAAACACTCAGAAAAAATTCCTTCGATCCGGTCGGATTCCGACCGGAACCGACGACTTCTTGCATACCGTGCCAGACGCTATACCAACTAAGCCACGGAACGAAAGTTGAAAGACCAAGTACAAAGACACGACGCAAGCACATAGAAAAATTCGTGAGGTCCGTTGGTTCGTTCCGTGGCTTAGTTGGTATAGCGTCTGGCACGGTATGCAAGAAGACGTCGGTTCGAATCCGACCGGATCGAAGGAATTTTTTCTGAGTGTTTTATCTGAGTGTTCGATCTTTGTATTAATAATTATAACAAACTAGTGGAGTAATTTCACAAAAAATAATTGAATATCAATTCAATAAAAATTTAATTAGGTATAATAATAAAAATAAGATAAAATAAAATAACATGCATGAATGTTATTTTATCTTCAAGTCAAGCTCAACCTATGTCGCGATTTTGAGCCAACGATTGTACATTAACGTGGTAGTCTTTTCAGTAAACAACTCTCGAATTAAGCCATTACTACTCCGTCCAAGCCTACCCTTAAAAGAAGCTACACGACACGTCTCACGATGGCACAGAACATGTCGGTACGAGCTTGCTTGACCATGCTAGAAGCGCTACAGTGCCGCTCCAGGCCCATCAAATGTCTGAATGTGTTATTATTGTACTGAACACGTAAGGCATCGCGAGACGCCTTTGTGTAGTTCATCCAAAGTTGACAAGTATAGAAACTTTGACAATAGGTCTTGAACAGGAGTTCAGGAGTCAGGAGGACTATAAGCAGGCGTGTCGCTTAACACCAGGCGCCCAATTTGTTCGTCCCGTCATTTGGTATCATAAAAACAAAAGAGTGCGTAATTTACTGGAGTGTACTACAAATTCCACGTTTTTCATTCTGGTAGTAATTACCTTGCACGACTATACTTAAATACAATCGCTATTGCTTAAGGCGAGACAATACTTGTTAGGAAATATGAGAAGAATTAACTATAACGTTTCAGGCGAGACGAGTTCGACAAGACTACCCGCAAACTTAGTAACCGATCTCAAACCGTAACTTTTTTGCAGTATTCAGAATGTATGGGGTGTAACAAAAAGATTCAGCCAAACTTCACAATTTAATATTTATTTTTTGCTTATATAGTTTGTTATCATAAGGAAGCTCACCTGCTAAAGTTTCGCCGAAACTTTTTGTTTGAGCGCTGTAGAAACGATATAGTTTAAACATACGTAAAAGCCGTGGTAACCTAATAGTTTAGCCTAACGCGTCTCGAGCAGAGATCGCGGGTTCAAATCAGGGCTCGCATCTCTGAGTTTCTCAACATTGATGTGCGAAATTTAATATGAAATTTACCATGAGCTTTCCGGCGAAGGAACACATCGTGATGAAACCTGCCCCTCGAAGAAAGCTTACAACACTCGGAAAACGTGTGAAGTCTCCAACCCGCATTGCACCAGTGCACAATGGAAAATTTAGGCTAGTTACGGATCAAAAATATGTAACTTTTTGTTTTGCGAGAGACAACTTTCATTTTCTTTTTGTACATAGTAGGAATTATGACGGTTGTAAACGCATATACATTTTTATTTAAGTCAACTACGAATTTGAGAGAAAAAAAAATTTGCAAAGTCTTAACTACCCAATATTTATTTTTTAAAAATTTAAACCCCGTGTTACGAAAATTCTTTATTCATATAATAAATCAAATGTAATGATAATTGTTACTTAAAATAATACAAAATAAAAAAAAATAAAAATACGAGACAAAAAAAAAATTAAATCATATTTGTTATTATTTTGGATATCTGATTTAGACTGTAGCCTCTCTCTTCTATCATGGCCTATTATTATTGTTATATAATATCTTTTTGAAAATCAGTGGCGAGTTGGTCCACTTTCAACAGACGTAGCAAGCTCCTCGCCTCGTCAAGCTCCATTCGATTTTTAACATAAGGTTTTCGGTTACTAGTAATATAATATGGATACGAAGTACAAAGTAACTGTTACTAAATAAACTATACTAAACTGAATCCTGAGCACTTACTCGCGTGGTGTAATCTAAATTTTTTGTAGTCTTTATTACGAGATTCTTAAGCGTCTTCTGAAAGTTACCTACCGGACGGTAACACTGCAAAATGATTTATTATATATACCTTCTCTGTGAATCACAATATTTTGTGCACCGAAGATGGTATATAATACCAATCATATTTATTTCTTGCGGTTTCCAAAGCATATTCCCCATATTTTTGAGAATCTATCATTGTACCAGGCGATAAGTCTTGAAAGATTACATAGAGTTGCTTTATTAAAATTTCATCGTCTCTTGTAATTTCAGCAGAGTAGACTACTAAATGATTATCACTAGTATCAGGTTTCTTACCACGGTATGACTTCTTTTTATTTTCCCGATATTTCTGAACGGTTGCACGCTCCATGGTCACGGGTTGACTGGACGGCGGCAGATGACAGCTTTATGAGCAGACATATCTGTCTACCCTCTTGCGCTGTCGACGACTACCTTCATCGCGATTTGTTGTGGCGTTACCATTGTCACTCACTTTTTTCACACAAACCACACTCACTGTATCCACACGCGAAACTGAACTCGAGGTGTTTTTGTTTTTATTACTGCACGCACTAAGGACCGGATTCTATGCACTGGACATGGAGTAGACTACATTATAAAAAACCTTTTCACTGTGTTACCGTCATTGGTATTACAACCTCCTTGTCGTGGTTTATCAATTATTAATCCAAGTTCTTCTCGAAAGTCTTTGTACCATAATTTTCTTCTCTTGTTTCATTCGTTTATTTTCGTCACTCGTAGCTGACCGTTTTTGAAACGAAAGGTTGTACGAAATATGCAAAATGTAATAAATCCTGTAGCGATAGCATTTTTGCTCATAGGTTTGTAATTTCAATAGCTGATGCAAGGTGGGTAACAGTTCTGTTTACTTTTTTGTACTTTGTAATAAGGTGGTAGTAAGAAACAGTTTCGCTCATCCATAATATTCTTCAAATATAAATATTGAGACCTGGCCAGATTCAATTAAATAAATACACTTAATTATTCTTGATCGCTAAGCGTTTGGAGGTTATTGCAATCGTCCGTCAATTTTAGCGCTAATATTTTTTATCTGCATCTACAAACCTAAATACCTCCACGAGCTTTGCTTCACTACTTTCTTCGTTTGATCGCAGTCTTTGAATATATGCACCAAAGAAGTGTTCGAATCCATATTCATTATGTACTGTAGTATTTTTGCGCTTCTTACTAGATTCTGAAGAATTTTCATGACATATTGGTATACCTCGTTTTCCGAAATAGATGGAGTGCAAGCGATAGTCGTTGACAAAGTAACAGAAAACTCTTGATCCAGCTAATCACTGTTAATCCCCAAAAAGGCTTCTTTCGTGATAATCGACTGTTAAACTGATTTATTTTTTATCACTAATTATCAAACGTAAATTATATTTCGAAATAACAATCCCAAAAAAATGTTTCTAGAGCTGATTCATTTCTCCCACCATCAATAAAAAATAAAAAATAAACATATATGAGTTTGAGGACAGAGCCACAGGCATAGTCTTTTATAATACAATTCCATCTATTATTAATTATTCATCGTAACATATTCTAGATCTATGGGCATATGTAGTGGTTGGCATGATTAATAGCAGGAAAGAATTAAGCAACTTTTGTATAAACTTGCGTATGCAATATGTGTGACATGGTAGAAAACTTAATTTCAGGAAACATCTTTTCAATATACAGCTTAAGAAATCTTTTTGGTCACTAACAACAATGGCAAACTCACGCAGTCAGTCAGCATAGTTGCTTAATTTAGTCACAAACACGAGAACAATAACAACTTGTATTATGTCGTGCCTTCTATTTCTAAAAACACAGTTTTCTCGCTACTGTGAAGTAGCGAAACTAAAACAAACAACAATATATTAATCTTTTATATTTGTAAAAGGATGACCTGATCGCGTTAAAGACGGCTTGTCCCTGGGCTGGTTAAATACATTATTCAGGTGAATTGCGAGTGTAACTCATGCCTGACAGGCGACTGGCGGAAGTGCACGCTGCGCCATTACCTACATTATACTGATCTGATTCATTGCAGCCTCCCGTATTACCAGCCGCAACTATATCAATATTTATGCCGTAATACTTACCCCTTCTTGCTGGTCTCTCCATGCCATCTCATGAATTCATCGATATCAAGTTTTAATGAGAATTGTAGTTACTCCGCTTAATGAAAGTGCGTTCCAGCACTCGCCGAACCAACAATTGACGTCACAGAATATAAAATCAATCTAGTTAATTGACGTCCTTACTGGAATAGCTGCGACAAAAGCCAGTGCAAACAAAGATGATTCTTTATGAATTGTCGACAGAATAATCTGCATTTTCTCAAATTTTAACTTGATATATTTCTACTATTAATATTACTTATCGAAAACGCGACGATTTGTCCGAATTTCGTACAATATGCTATCCAGCAGGTTTGCAAGGTGTAGACATTAGAGACGAAAAGCTAATCGTTTTTAACCGACTTCCAAAAAGGAATAGGTTCTCAATTCGATTTTTTTTATATGTCAAGAGATTTTTTTTTTGTTGGAAAGAAGGTAACCTCACGATTGTTCCCGTTTAAATTTGAAAACAATATCCCACCTCCAAGGATGGCAAAGTAGGGGATGAATTCGGTTTAGCGCACTTCCCGTAAACCGATTTCAATAAAACTTGGCAAATAAATGGTATTGCAATAAAGAAGCCGATAAGCAAACTTTTGAGGTCGGGGTATTTTTTAAATAAAAATGTTGTGATTATACACGTACAGCTTATGGATCAAATACACACCAAAAGCTTGTTACGCCCTGTCTGTCCAGTACAACGAGGCTGTCAGAGTGCCGTTAAAATTGCTTCGCTACTGTAATACATTGGAAATGTTCGCTGAGGCGCACATGGATGCTTTAATTCCACACTGCGGAAGTGGATAGTGTCACTGATGCGAGCGGAACAACGAACCCTACGATGTCAATGGGTCGGTGTCCCATTAAAAGTACGTCCAAGTTAAGGAAAAACAGTGCTTCCTGACACATGTAAATTAATAGGTTGGTCCCAACCTCAATTCGTAACTTATGCGGACTGTACTTCAGATAAACATTTTTTTTAATTTACTGCATACGTGATTTATAATTTTATTAACATATTGAAAACGAAACTTGAAAAAGACTACTTGGAGAGCAGGGAATTGGCAACGAAAAAGGCAAAGCAAAAACTTTTTATTCTGCCAATACCACGGTACCTTCTACGCCTACGTTAACACCCCCTGTTCACTCTACAGCTAATCCGCACGCAGGCACTAAGTCGGACACCATTCTATGAGACTTTAGCCTCGATAGAATCTCTAAGTTGGATTAATGATAATGATAGCCTGGTGACCTGTAATACAAGTTTTTCTGTACCTATCTCGAGCACCAGTCTCTCACAAAACAGCATGCCCGATTGGGCAACAAGATTTTGTTTTCTCCACTCTTAAGCCTATTTGTGACGAGAAAATAAAGCAACATTTCATTTCGTTCATTCAGTCATTCATTTATTCAATGATATTGACGTGTTCAGTAAATCTGAATCGAAATTTCTGACATAGACTGGCCACTACTTGGAGACGGTCACCGCCCGAAGGTCGTGTACGTATGATTGAAATTCCGCAACTTCTTTTTCGACGGTGATTGACTCAACCCTTATTGACATATTACATGTTTAGTTATTATTACTGTAATTATATAGGGTGGCCGCAGTGGAGATGAAGTAAAGACGAGAAAATATGATGTATAACTATATTAAATTTCCACAAAAGTATTTCTTAAACTAAATAATTTTATGAACGTCCGAAGTTAGGTACGTTAGGTCTAAAAGTACTTATACGAAAAAAGATCTTAACTAAAGGAATTTAGTCTACGTCCGATGTTAGGAACCTTCTATTCTATCTTAGTCGCAGTAGATAGATCGCTCCTGTAAAAGAGTTAGTCCAGGAAAATACTGCCACGTACTTCTACCACCAACCAGTAATGTGAGCATTACTGCATTCCGGGGGAAGGCTTATCAACTTACGTCTCAGGGTGATGTGTTCCTCTGATCTTTGCGATTTAAAGCCTCAGTGGCACTGCAACTGCTATGGACAGGTGTGTCGCTTACCGCCAAGCGGGCGACTCGTTCGTTCCGTCTTGTCAATTGACATCATGAAACAAAAACTTTCATATATGGTAAAAAAATCAATGAGGAAATTTTACCTAATATCCTGGTTAAATAGTGATCTATTTTGAGTTCCGCCGATATTGCGAATTCCACCAAAATACACACTGATTTAATTGTGGTTTACATACCACATTCATTTTACTGATAGGCAATTACATGAACTGTACACACGTCCATTCTTGTTATTTGGATCAAAAATGTAATTTATTTTGAGTTTCAGTTTGTAATTTTAACCTAATATCATTTGCACTTAATAGTCAATTACCTTGAACATCATCCATATCAATTTTGTTTGTTGTGTTCTAGTCCATTACGGCCTATCACAGAATAACAGAGACGGCTATGTCGACGACAGCAAAGAGTAATTGGTTATCTGCAAAATCATGATTTTTACTGTAAAGCGTTATAAAACTAAAAACTTGACACTTTCAGATGTAACAGATAGATTTAGCTAAAAATTTGGGCAATGACGCAACATAAAAAGCATCTGAAGGATATTCACAAAATTAAATAAATATTTCGAGTTCTAAGGTTTTCGCGATTGTTACACAATTTTCTAAGTCGGTTTTAAAGTTGGTTTGTTGTGTGCAAACAAATATACGCGAATTACATATGGTGGCCGCAGTGGAGATGAAGTAAAGACGAGAAAATATGATGAATAACTATATTAAATTTCCACAAAGGTATTTCTTAAACTAAATAATTTTAAGAACGTCCGAAGTTAGGTCTAAAAGTACTTATACGAAAAAGATCTTAACTAAAGGAATTTAGTCTACGTCCGATGTTAGGAACGTTGGGCCGAAAAGTGTCTCATAATTGTAATTAAAATGACGAGTTTTGCATCGGTCACGTTGCAATGCACGGGACGCGCGTTCCGGGGTGCGCGAATGCAAGTGCATTGAACTGACGTTTTAGGTATGTGTGTTATGCAAATCTGGATACATAACATCTCCCTGCCGAAGATGAGCGACTATTTGCCAATGTGTAATGCAAATGTGCTGCGTTTTTCTATATAGATGTCAGCTTGTGTAAATGACTCGCATTTCGACGCGGAGTTACGATTTTGTAATTTGTGAGCCATTCTGCGGCGTATGAAATAATAGGTAGCGACCAGTGCAAACGCACTCAATAGTGCAATCGTTTACATAGGAATCTTCGTATGATAATCGAAGCGTTGTCAGTTTCTATTGTAATTGGATCTTGTATTGTCAATTACTTTTGAATATTTTGTAAATTCGAAGTTCGATAGTGATCAAATTAAAGTTCACTAGGTTGTGTTTCTCGGTGAAATTTGGTCATGGAATATTAATTAGTTGAATGGGTGAACGTATCGTACTTCAATATTTATTATGGTGAACTCTGGAGCATTTACTTTGCAGTTAATAGGATGTATGCGAGAAAGATTCTTTCAAGTAGTTGGTGTTTCTCTTGGCTGCATAGGAGCTGAACCTTGGTTGGTCTTGGAAAGGATATAGTGTAGTTTTGGCTATCCAGTTCAGTCAAGGCTTCCTTTGAAAGAGTAACTGGTGTGGCTGTACTTGTTCCATGTATCTCTTCTATGTTTGCAGTCACCTTGCGTGGTCTGATGTCCCATTTTCTGCTCTCATAAGTATTTCTCGTTGACTCTGGGGCATTCTGCCTCTATATACACATACTCCTGGGAGTTGGATGCCATAAAAGGGTAAAGAGGTAGGATAATTTTGTTATTCTTATTAGGAATAGGATTTAGCATGTATAAGTCAAAACAGTCCATGTAGATAATTAGAAATATGTAATATAAACGAATAATGTCGTAATAATTCCTAATGTCTAAATAAATTATGTCTCCATGTTGATGATATTTTTTCAAAGTAATAATGAGACTTTGCAACTGTCTGATGCATGAATTTAGTACTGCTGAAAACTAAAATATTCTCAAGTCTAAATAATATACTAGCCAGATCTTGCACTTTTTCACCTAAAATATTGAAAAATTTAGCAAGTTGAGCACATGTATCTGATACTTAGCTTATTAACTGAATTCGTCAAATTTATGACGTCAGAAAGAGCCTTACGTAACTTATTATTTTTGAGATTTGTTAAAATTTTAGTCTGCTATGTGTTCACTTCCATAACGTAATATATTTGGTAAAGGCGTCAGAAATGCTTATTTCGTTTTTATTTAAAATTTTGAAAACGTGTTCACATCGAAGGGCATATATCTGGTTAAGGTTACCTGTAATTTCTTGAATGATTGCATTTAGCGGGTTCAATAAGCTTCTCTTAACGCGAATAGGTAAAATGTATCTACTTTCTAATGTCATTTTTGTGAATATGGGATATCTATAGGAATTATTGTGTACGGGTATTTCATCAATTAATGAATTTTGTGCTTAATGCGGTTAGTAAATGTAACTTTTTCTTCTAGGTAAAGTACATGTTCATATTCACTACATAAATTAATCAAATTACGCGATGTGACACCACGCGCGCGGTCACTGTCCCTTGTAAATTGCATAGTTTGCTCATTGAAAACATGTGCTTGAATAGGTAGGTAAAAAAATATGTCATTATTTGTCGGGTTTGATACTTGCAGATATGCAAAATTGTCGTTTGAAATTGAAACACATTCATGAATATTACAACCGGAAATATTTTGTTCGTTAATATAAATCGCGTTAGAAATTGTGGTAGGGCTTTTAATTATTTTAGAGGAAAGCGCGGGGATTACTTCCTCAAATAAATTTTGTTCTCCGGATCTGTACATGTGGATATCGCTGGTAGCAAATCGAGTTATAAGGGACTTGTTGCCTAAGTCGATTTTTGCCTGCCATTGCTCAAGTAAATCGCAACCTATTAATCCATCAAAATAATCATGAAATTTATAAAGAAATAATTTTATATTGTTTTGATCATGGAATTCGCTGAAACAAGGAATTGTGACGGAATAATGATTCATAGTCGACGCATGTATGTTCGTGACAATAAATGGGTCATAATCGCAAGTTGCATCAGGGATGTATTTAGTTACTGCTTCAGAATTAAGGAATGATTGATTCGCACCCGTATCAATAAGAAGTTTAAGAGGCGGGTCAGCTATTTGAATATAGGGAAGTTGACGTTTGTTGTGAATATTTAATTCTATTCGGGGGTACAGTTGCTCGGGGCCCGGTGAAAATTTTCTTCGGAACATTCATTAGGGTTCGACGTAGCAAAATCTTCGTTTTGTTCGTTGAAAAATTCTATATGGGGTGGCAATTCATTTGTGTGGGTGAAAACCATTTCGGGTTGGTACGTTTCGGGGGAATAAAGAGTTTCATGAGTAAAAGGATAGTCGGCATAATAATATGACTGTCCATCGCATGGACTGTAGAATTCATTCAGGTTTAATTTTCGGGGCTTAAAGTTTGGATATGAGTTACCACGTGGTTGGTAGTCACGTCTTGTTGGCGGCAATGTTCGTGCGATGGGATGACTAACACCACTCATAGGTTGGGGCGGGTATGTTTTATAGGTATTATGATTTTGATAAAAATGTTGCGGTTTAGGTGGGATTCTGGAACCTGTAGACATATTGGATTTGGGGAGAGATTTGAAATTTTGTTGTGTCCGCGAAGGGCCTTGATTGACAGAATTTGAGTGGATTGGAATATTTTGATTATTATTTCTGTACACAAGACGTGGCAAATAATTTGTTGAACTCGATTGAGAGTACAAATTTGGTGAGATAGGATCTGATCGAGGGTTTTGAAACCCGAAAATAGGTGTCGTGAAGGGAGTTGTATTTTTCGGAGTAGATGGTCTATTTTTGGTCCGTAAATAAATGACGTTAAGTTCTTCTTGTGCAAACTTAAGTGCATCTTCTAGCGAATCCGGTCGCATGCATCTAATTCGGGAACCAAGGGGTTCATTCAAACCTCTCAAATAGGATTGAAGAGCAAGTTTTTTGTACAAAGTACGTTTTGCTTCAACCGTGGTACTTACGGGGTCATGCAACTGTACGTAAGTCATAATCGTACCTAATAGATTTTGAACACGTTCATAAAAAATGTGGGGTGTGTCTGAGTCCTGTGTTAGCATAGAGAGATCTGTATATAGAGCGGATTCGTCTCTTTGGTCACTGAAATTATTTTTTAGTGTATTTCTGATTCCTTCCCAAGTAGTTGGGGTACCATTAGTAGCTAGTATCCGGGCAGCGGGTCCCGTTATTTTATTTAATATGCCATTTAACAGCGATAAATTAAGTAATTCATTACCAGGGGTAGAATTTATGTAATGTGTTATTAACTGGTCACACAAATTTAGAAATCTGACAAGAACATTTGGGTACCCGTCAAATTCGGGAACACAACGAAGTGCTTTGTGAATCGTGTCAAGATCAACGCTAGACATATTAGATTTTGAATGGTTTACACTACTATGTATAGAGCAATCTGATTCTAAATCTTCTACAATAGTATATAGATTTCTAGCAGCATCAATTTGCGTAAAACGAAGGTTACGTCTGTCAAATCTGTCTGTAGAACTAGTCCTAAGTCGCGCTGAATTAGGGTGAAAAATTTTGAATGATTAATAAGGCACTTATAAAGAAAAGAAAAAAAAATGGGGAATGGATCAAATAGGAAATTGGCAACCAATAGGATATGTGTACTTACATCAATATCTGCATATTTTCTTTGTGTCTGGAACCTTGTTCTATCGATGTTTGGATAGGGATCCTCTTCACCTCCGAATGCCAGCCTCTCCGTAGGTACGTAATTGTAGATTTTTCCGTTCGATACGAAAAACAGCATTGAGATTAAGATGAATCAACTACTACTGACTCTACAACTCCAAGACTGCGCCAATTATATAGGGTGGCCGCAGTGGAGATGAAGTAAAGACGAGAAAATATGATGTATAACTATATTAAATTTCCACAAAAGTATTTCTTAAACTAAATAATTTTATGAACGTCCGAAGTTAGGTACGTTAGGTCTAAAAGTACTTATACGAAAAAAGATCTTAACTAAAGGAATTTAGTCTACGTCCGATGTTAGGAACGTTGGGCCGAAAAGTGTCTCATAATTATAATTAAAATGACGAGTTTTGCATCGGTCACGTTGCAATGCACGGGGCGCGCGTTCCGGGGTGCGCGAATGCAAGTGCATTGAACTGACGTTTTAGGTATGTGTGTTATACAAATCTGGATACATAACACTGTTAGTGTAAGTTGTACAATACGAGTAAATAAATAAATAAACGGCAAAGGGAAACTCTGATTTTCACAAATGTAATATAATTTCACAAACCACGTTCAAGAGCACACAAAACAATAGCTATGAAAAAACATGTCAAATCATGAAAAATAAACATAATCCATAATATAAATAAAAATATATAGTCTAAGCTGTATTTGTCTTTTTCAAACAAACAATAGGCGGACTGTTATTAATATAATTTAAAATAAGGAACATTTGACTGCTACAATATTTGTCTGAAATAAATATTTGAAATTGAAGAATATTTTTGATATTTTTGAGCTTACGGTTATCGTTAACGAAATTGTTAAACGAAAGAGTGAATGAAATATTCTTTATTGCACATTAAAAATTACAATGACAACACTGAACAGTAATGTAAGTAACACAGGTAAGATAATGTAAATAAAATTTCAACAACTGACCTTATTGCTAAGTAACCATTTCGTCAAGGTAACATTAGGATAGAAATTTAAGAGCTGGAAAGGGGGGTACAACCAAAGAAAATCTTTTAAAGTATTTTAAATAAATACACTACTCATTCATAAAATAAATATATGTATAAATAAAAATTATAATAGTAAACACATACATTATTAGAATGTAAACACATACATACAATAATATATAAGAAAGATGTACTTATATACTTATATTTTTTAAACTTTACTGAAAACTTTACTATAGAGATAAATATAATTACTTGATGGAGCACATTATAGAACATTACTGCAAACCTGTATAGACATTGCTACAGATACTTTTGAATACAAATGCCACTTCAAGCCGAAAACTCTTTGTTTCGTTTATTAATTACTATGAAAAAAACATGGTACCTCGTGAATGAAAAAAATAAATTTCTTTTAGTTTAAACACTGAATGAAAAGGTTTCTCATTATTCTTTAAAAGCGTGTTCAGGCGTTTGAACTTAGTATACTTCGTGACACGATCTTGAATAATAAATAAAAATTGTTTTGAACGGCGAAAGCGAACTTATTCGTCAAGAGAGGACAAAAAAGGCAAATATTTTCTTACCAAAGACAGCGCCTAAGACGTTTCAGTCCGAGAACTTGTCTGAAAGCATCTCACATTCATCTGTAAAGCGTTTTCGTAAAACAAAGTTTCCACTCGAGAAGCGAATTGCATTGCATATCTAGAAACGTGCCCGTTGAGGCTGTAATTCAGTCTGTTGTAAAACTTACTTTGTAGTTAGTAGGGGCTTGTTCCGAAATACATTTTAATTAGATCTACAATTTATGTACTAATTTTATTACCTATATCTGCCGCCAAGCAGTAATGACAGCATTATTACGTTTTGAAGGGTGCTGGTGAAATTACAGGTACATGAGACTTGCCCACTTATGTCTCAGGGCCACGGGCGCAGTGGCAGTGCCCCTCAGATCATTGCGATTTGAAGCTCTGAGTGGCACTGCAACTGTTATGGACTTGTTCGTCCCGCCACTTGATATTATAAAAAAGGGAACAGTTCTGAGCGGCACTGGGCAAGACTGCCTAGACGAAAATGTTATAATGATCACATCACGGGGAAAAAGGTTTATATATAAGGGGTTGATTCAAAGGCAATGATACCAGTTTGTTTTACGTAAGCGTTATATTATTATGATAAGGTGAATATTTAAACATGTCAATTTTAATTTTACGAGGCCGTGACAAAATGTATCGGTGATATAAACTGGAATTATATCGACTCGATTCTTAAATGTAAATCTCGTTATGTTCCGAATTTATTTTCTCAAGTTATTCATGAAACTATATTGTAAGTGAAAATCTTAATTAGAGTAACCACACGTTTAATTATTACCGCGTTTTAATTTTGAAAGGTAAGGGTGCTGGTGAATTACGGGCACATGGGGCTTGTCAACTTATGTCTCAGGGTGACGGGCGCAGTGGCAGTGACCCTAAGATCTTTGCGATTGAAAACTCCGAATGGCACTGCAACTGTTAGGCATATCGCTTATCACCAGGCACGACTTGTTCGTCCCGTCACTTTGTAATATAAAAAATAACCCATTGCCTTCATCAACATAATAATATCATATTTTAAAAAAAACACCCCTTAGATTTCCAAATAGTACAGAATAGAAAATGTGGCAAATTTATGAGCCTCTGGCTCCTAAACTAGACAATGGTCGAGTTGGTAGTGTTCAGTTAGGCGGGACAAAAAATGTGCCTGTATCGAAAACCGAAACAAGGTATAAAAATAAATCTGTACGTCGTAGCTGTACACTTTTAGTGACAGCTATGAGATAAAAGATCAAAAAGAATAGGCTTAAATATCTTTAATGATACATTTTTTATAATATCAAGGGACGGGACGAAGAAGTCGTACGCCTGATGGTAATCTACACGCCTGTCCATAACAGTTGCAGTGTCATTCAGAGCTTTAAATCGCTAAGATCTGAGGAGCACTAGCACTCCGCCCGTCACCCCGAGACATAAATTAACAAATCCCATGTGCCTGTAATTTTACCAGCACCCTTAAAACTTCAAATTTAGGCGGCAGAAATAGGTAAGGTGGCAGTACTACCCCGGGCGAACTATTTCACAAAGACCTCTACTGCAGCAACTTAAACTTATCTTCAATTGAAGCGTATCTATCAACGACCGTGTAAAGAAACTTATGTATCTATATAATAACGAATCGAGGTAATTGGATTGCCTTAATGTAGTTCCGAAGGTGTTGTACCCAGTCGACTGAAGTTGAGTCTGCACTTCTCGATCAATTCAGATCTCTGCAAATAAGATTTGCTAAAAGCATAACGAATTCTTAGGCAGGGGACTGTAGCCAGCAAGTAAACTAATGACTGGTCACGTAGTTCTGAAGTAGTTAAGGTAAGGTCTTAATAAGAAAATACATTGACCCAAAGTTTATCCCCGTTCGAACTGTTACAAAGAATCGGAACTCTTTGAAAATGATAACCGACAGCGTGATTGGAAATACCTTTGTCCGTTATACAAGAAACTCGATTAACGTTAATGTAAATGCCTATAAGTCACGTTTAGACCTTGAAAAATATTAATATTGCTTCCGATTTTTTAACCGACTTCAAAAAAAGGAGGAGGCTCTCAATTCGTCTGTATGTTTTTTTTTGTATGTATGTTACGCGATAACTCCGCCGTTTGTGAACCAATTTTGATTATTCTTTTTTTGTTAGAACCACCAGCTCTAAGAGTAGCAAACTAGGGGATGAATGACTTTTGAGGTCGGTTTTTTAACCGGAGGTTAGGTTATTGGATTAAAAATTTGTTGTTCTCATGACACTTTGCAACTTATGTAGGCCGGGAGAAATATTAATTAAATTAAACGGGTGTAATTTGTGGTTGTCTATGTGTGTGCCGAAACGAAAAATTCGTGCGCCTGGTGGTAAACGACACGCCTAGCCATGACAGTTGCAGTGCTTCTCAGAGCTTTAAATCGCAAAGATCTGAGGGATACTGCCACTGCGACCGTCATCCCGAGACATAAGTTGACAAGCCTCGCGTACCTGTAATTTCACCAGCACCCTTACCTTTATAACCGAAACGCAGTAATGCTCACATTATTGCGGTAGAAATAGCTAAGGTGGCTGTACTTCCCTGGATGAATTCTTTCACAAGGAGCTCTACTAAACTGTTAAAAATATTTCACAATTTCACATAGTTCTCTCAACTATTCACGTACCGGAAAATTCATGAAATCAAATATCGTCCTCGTCACGTGACCGCTATTTGTCACGTATCTTTCATGAACTCGGTCACATTTCCCACGTTATTTTTACAAACTGCGCTCGCTTGTCTCTCGCCCATAACACAAAGTTGCAAACTGCATTTGAAAATGTCTATCTTATGTTGCAGTAATTTATTAATACCTTCAGTATAATTTATATATCATATATGAATTGCATTAATTGATAGCAAATATCTGGTTTAAATTAGTGAACTTGTAGTCCTAATTACCTTCCAATATAATACAGTTTGATTACCTGTGTAATAATTAGAGTTGCAATGAATATTCTGTTACCAATCGTTATTCGTAACTGTTTTTTGGGGTATTCGGTCGATAAACCAATACCTGAAAACAGGAGGAGGAAATAAGAAAAAAAAAAAGTAAATTATTATGTAACTGTTGCAAAAATGCTGAACGTACATTGTAAGTTCGAGAAAACCCAAAAAAAAATCAAAGGACAACATATTCAAATTATTTTTTTAAGAGATCAAAAAGGGTAATAAATTGTAATACATAGATATCGTTGTAATAAATCAAAAACTACTTAGTATGTAGTTTAGTCATTACTAAACAAACACTAACAAATTCAACCAAGCACTCATTATTTATAAACAGTTATAAAATTAAGTTTTATAAAGTAAACTAAAGTGAAATAAATACATAATTACTTTGTTCATTAAAATGTCATAAATTTTAATTATAAACTTGAAAATGAACTTATCAGGTCAAATATTCGATGACTAAAAGTGAAACAAACAATTACTTTCTTCATTAATATGTTATAAATTATAAAACTTGAAAATTTTATTGCCTTTTTCCTTCATTCTACAAAATTATTTACCATAACTGAGGTTAATAAATAGTATTTTTTCCTGCCAATTAATCAAGCCTGAGGCCGAATAAATTATTCATTGCAACACTAGTAATAATATATGTATACGTGGCGAAACCACAATCGAATTATCTTAGGTAACATTTGGGTTGAACAGTTAGAAAAATTATTTTTGCTCATTATTTTATACCATTCAATTTACAATGACGTACTTATTGCTCTGGCTCAGCGATGCGAAGTGGGTCTTGGTGGGAATACTAAATTGCTACAAATTGTTACAATTGTCTAGAATTTCTAGTAACAAATCTATTTTGATTATTTAAAATATATTGTTGGTTTTACTGTCTAATGTTTATAGCTATAATGCTTTATTTTAACCGAGTACTCTACTCATGAACCGAGTCATTCGATCGAGTACGAGTAGTACAAAAACGGCCGAGTACACCGAATACCGAGTAGTAAGCGAGTACTCGGCGCATCTCTACTTATTTATTTTTAACTTTTTACTAAATAATTATAACGTTTTATTTAAAAAAAAGCGGCCTCAAAAGTTCGTGGAATTACATCTATTTGCCAAGTTTTATTGAAATCGATTAGCAAAAAGTGCGCGAAACCGGATTCATCTATTAGTTTGCCAACCTTAGAGGTGGAATATTTTCTTTAAATTTAAATGGGACCAACACTGAAGTACCCTCTTTTCAACAAAAAAAAAGAATCATCAAAATCGGTTCACAAACTAAGTAATCGCGTAACATACAAACAAAAAATACAGGCTAATTAAGAACCTACTAAATTTCCGAAAATCGTTCTCTGGTTTACGAACTAATCGACTACTTGTGACTACACAACTCGATGACAATATTTAGAAACGAAAGTACGAAGTGCAAGTTGTAGCTTGATACAGGGAATTTACGGCAATAATATGCAGTGTGCACAGGACGAAAACGCATGTTTCATGAAGGTGCACCTCGCGGCGCCCGTTAGTCAGTTTTACGAGCTGACAAAGTACGTGCTCGTACACTATCACACGGCCCACACGTTACGTGCAGCACTTAAAATTACACTCTATTGTATACGAAATTTGTAGCACACCAACTACATCATGCTGTCAAAAGTCCTTTTAGTGTTATGACCTACAGTATCTTTTAAAATGAATAACACACTTTTTGAACTGATGCCATCGTCACGTCTCAGAGCTTTAAATCACAAAGTTCTCAGGGACACTGCGCCTGTGTTGGTGGTGGGCACAGGCGCAGTGACATACAAGACAAGTCCCACGTGCCTGTAATTTCACCAGCACCTTTACCCTTCAAAACTCAAACGCAGTAATGCTCTCATTACTGCTTGGCGGCAGAAATAGGTAAGGTGGCAGTACTTCCCTGGACGGTCTTTCTTTGTAAATAAAAATTTTTGTACACATTAATCATTTACAACGTTTATTTCAAATATCGAAACCACCTGATAAAGCCTGATAAAACCTCACTATCACGGATTTTTAATGACACAATAACAACGTACACACTCATAGCCCCGCGCAGGGAAACCCTGTATCGCGGTGCCATGAACACAACATAGACAACCACTAATTAAGAAAGAGAGAAAGAAAGAAACGTTTATTCAGCCAGCATCACACATTGCCAGTATACAAAGAGTTACAGTTACGAGCTGAAATGGATCCAAACTCAGCATATGTCACAGCTCAATTGCTGTAACGCTGGTTATCAGTTGGAACCATTTTGAAGGATGAGATGGCACGATATTACTTAAAAAAAGCAAACAAAAATTTACCGTTTATACTAAGAACATTGGAAAATTATTAACCATAAGATATTGCTACATAGTTAATTATTGACTATATGAAACACTGCAGCTACACCTTTTTTAAAATTTAGTTACCTACTAATTTACTAATCCACAACCAAATCACTCCACCACTGCCAAATCAATATTTAACAGTGAAAGAGTGACTAGTTTTAAATTTGATATATATTTCGTTATTATGCTATAACATATAGAAAAGTATGCAGAAAGTTACATTTAAATATTATCCTTGCCTCATTTATTCAATATATAATATATAATATAACATCAATTACACCCAAACTCACAAGAGAAATAAATGTAGGCCACACAAACATTCCTTCCGGCCCGGGAACTGAACCCGCGACCTCTGCGTGGCAGTCCAGCACGGTAACTGTTCCACTACGGAGGCAATTAAAGTTGGTTTTGTCATCGTACGCAGAAGCTGTATGTTCTTCAGAAAACAAATCATCAGGGCTCTCAAAGACATACCGCAGGCGTCTCCTCTGATGTTGCAAATGTCCATGGGTAATGATGACCACCTACCATCAACTCATCTGCTCGTTTCCAACCAAAAAACAAACCATTTAACCACATCCATCCACCATACGAAAGCTAAAATTTCAATACCCACCAATAAAAAGCATTCGTGCGTTTCGTACATAAATAATCATTATTCAATTTACACAACACAAACAAAACATTATTGACATAACTCCCGATAACACGATAAATCCCTAAAGTAAATGTACGCTTAGGTTGGGGCGCAATTTAACCAATTTCCCTGAGTCTTGAACTCACTGGGATTTAGAGTCAATGCCCGGAAACCGACTGCGTCACAGTCTTCTTTCGCAAACTCAAATTAACTCCGTCGTCGCCGCGTCCGACACAATATTGACATTCTCTTTTTTGTATTCTGACAAAAGTCTAATCGGACATCAGATATCTCGTTGGTCATTAGTCACTCCCATTTTTCTGTCGTAAAAGCGGCGCATCGCCGTTTCCTCGAGATCACGCAACGTGATAAATATTTAAACGCTTAATACTGGGCACAGCAATAAAAAAGGAATTCTGTGGCCTTTTTTAAAATTTAAAATAGGCAAAGTAAAAAGCGTATCGTGTAGTATATTGTAGGTAAGGGTATGTTTTTGTTTGGTGGGACGACAGTTAACCGCAGTTCCGTTCCTCGGGCGGGTAATTCGAGCTGGGCCCGGTGGTGGCTAGCGTTTGCATTTTGCATGAGAACCATTGTTTGGCTTACTATACCAAACAACGGCGTACGGCGCCGGAGAGGAGATTTACTGCATCGTCCAATACATAGAGACCTCCACACCACCGGTTAATTATGTATCTAGCCACCTTTAACCGCCTCTAAAAATATTTCCTTTCAGAAAAAACCCTACTTAACTCCAGAGTACCTACGAAGTGTGAACAATAACAAGATAAACGGTGTTGCCTCAGTAACACCTATCTAGACACAGTGACCTCAAAAGTATTAACTAATGTATTAAAGTAGTGATTCTACTCGTGAATACGACCACTATCCCAAAAAAAAAAACAGCCATACCGTACTAAATGTTTCTACCTACTCAAACCAAATAGATAATTGTTAAAAAAAATGCTTTAATAACTTAAAAAATTTATTCTATTCTAAGCATTTAAAAATCTCGCTGTCCATTTACATTACAATGGTCACCTTTATACTCGTAAGACTCGGCAAACTACAACGGGAAAACGCTAAACGTCCAATGTACAACATTAAAATATGCGAAATATAATTACATGCTTCAGGCCCAAGCAAGTATACCCTCAGTTTTGTACAGAATATATAGAGTTAAATTTGAATACGATATTTTCATTATAATGTACATACACTGGGCGTTTACGTGACACACACACAAACACGCATACATACTTGCTTATAACATATTAACCAAGTGTATTAAAGTTAAAAGTAAACGTACTCCTTTTCCAATATTTCAAATTTATTTCCAATATTATAATTAAGAGGTTTAGTTCTGTAATTTTACTGTTACTAGTTATAAAGGAGCAAGACCTCCGGGTGCAAGCATTTTCATACTTAAAAGGAGGTCGCAACCTGTATGTAATTTTGTTTATATTTGAGACGAAATAAGGTATTTCTATTTTTTATTATTTTTTATAGGATGAATATTGTTTGGATCTAAATTACTTCACATATTCCCAATCACAATCACAATTCATTTATTTGTGAAAACACAGGATATTTGGAAATTGACATATTATGTACACTTTGGTGTACACTGCGCTTTAGGAGGTTATTATATTGTCTACTATAATGTAATTATATCTAGCAGCGGCCACATCACATCTCTTAATTACACACATGGAATCACTAATGATAATGCAATGCATCGCTGACACGGCGGCAATGACGTCCGCCAGTAGAAATGACGTCGAGCGCTCACTTCCGAACACAGCTACAATAAATGATTACGAATTTTAACCTTAATGACAATCAAAAGTTTGGTTTCCTTATACCTACATTGATTTAACGATTTTAGCGTTCATTATTCGAGCTACGTATTAACTTAGTACAATAAGGGCAAGCAAAATGCCTATTGTTCGCTCGGAGCGTAGGGTTGTTACATCATGTTATACCTACAGGTTGTAAATATAATTTGAAAAAAAAATTGTATTTTTCACAGTATTCTCCTACTATATGAAATTAATGTTTGTTAAATACAGTAGATATTTACGTATTGATATTTTTATACCAGTATCGCGGATTGGTACCTTGATAATGGAGTACGATTATGAAATAGAAATGACTAGCTGAACAATTCTAAATTCAAGGCGCTCTTGTTCAAACTACCACAAACAACAATAAACGTGTGTGTTCTACTTGTTGTGATTTTTAAACACCGAGCGAACTCTTTAATTCTATAAATAAAATTAAAAGCGCGTGGAATGATCCGCGCTATTCAACGCGAGTGCACTGCGAGATTACGTGAATGTGTGCGTCCGTACACGGCGCGCGGTTCGTTTGTATGGAGTTTACTACACATGTCTTATTATACTACGATATGAGACTACCATAAGAGATAGTGTAAAAGTAAACGATCCCTGCCAGCACCAAACGCATCACTGTCGTAAATAGAATTCGGTCGTGAAGACTACCAGGTGTATTCGACAACTCCATCGATCACTCTTCAACACATTTTACTTATAATACCGTTAACGGAGCTGCGGTTTAGGAGTCGGCAATTCAGACTTCAAACGAAAATCTAGGTTAAGAAAACTCACTAGAACAACGCGTAACTGATGACATCGCAAAGTGTTATGTTTTTGTTTATTTTCTAAGGCTTAAACAGAAATCGTGTTAACTTAATTGCGTTACACCTGAAGGGGGAAATTCCTCCCATTAATGCAAATAACAGCTGTTCTGTGTATTTTTGGCGAATGGGTCTGATTTTTTTTGCAATTACGAAGTGGTTTCCATGGTAACAGTTGATAATGTTAATGGTCGGAATCTCCCCCTATCGGTAGTAAAGCAATTAACCCAATATAATGAATTTATAGACAATTACACACTGTAGGTAATGTACAGAACTTTTGAACATAAATGAAGTACAAACTTGTTTATAGTGGCAAGTGACAAGATGAACAAATCGTGCGCCTGGAGACAAGCGACACGCCTGTCCATAGAAATTCCAGTGCCACTCAGAGCTTAAAATTGCAAAGATTAGAACGCCAATGACTGTGACGGCCCGTCGCCTTAAGACATAAGTTGACAAGTCCCATGTGCCTGTAATTTCACCAGCACCCTTACTCTTCAAAACCAAAACGCTGTAATGCTCACATTATTGCTTAGCGGCAGAAATAGGTGACGTAACGGTACTTCCCTGGACGAACACTTTCACAAGGAGCTGTACTGTAACTAAAAATGTTCATATTTACCCGAAACATCTATGTCACGCTTATCTAATATCTTTAACATACTTCCGCATAAGACTTACTTGAGTGTAAAGCTTTTGCAAGACTTTGCAGACAATATTATAACAAAAGTTTCAGTCTCGGTAATATCTAGGGTCGGCGGACTAAAGCACATAAGTCAAAATCCAACATCATTCATTTAAATTAATATATCTACCGGCTAAAGCACATAAGTCAAATTCATTTGTTACCTCATAAATTTCTAACTTAATTCTAGAGGTTATTTAACACTAGGGCGCGTTCCCACTATGTCGTGACGACAGATTATCGTGCAGTTTACACTGTCGTGGCTTGTATATTTAAATGAAGTTGTTCACACATAGCACGACACGATTAACTGTCGTTGACGATTTTTTATCGTTAAAACGATAAACTGTCATCACAGTTGGAACAGCTAGATCGACAGTCGTCAAACGATAAAAAACGCCATGATAAAAATGTAACGACAGATTGTCGCAGCTCCTATTGTCGTCACGTTTTATTTATCGCTGACCGCACGTATACTGCTCTCTGCCCTCCCCTCTCGTACCCCGCGCCCTCTGCTCGCTTTGCACTAGCGTTGGGTCGTAGCCGGAGATGGGCAAACATCCGGGTTTTAACCTGGCGCTTTGGTAACGCCGTGTTTAAATCGGGTTAAAACCCGAAACAGAGGGCAAAAACTATTTACGTCTAAATATTTGTTGTGAATTGAGTTTTATTCAAATATAATTATACACATTATTACACAATATTTGGTGCTTTATTTTCAGGACAGTCCGATTTACCTTTCTATTGAATAGATTCGCTTGAAAAGTTCATCAATAAATTGATATAAAAAATCGTTAGATCGTATGCACTTCAATCGATCTTCATTGAGAATCCACAGGATTGACAGGTGGTGGGTAGTATGTGGAGATGCCTTTTCTTCGTGTAATAAAAATTTGATACAAGTTATTGTATATTATGTTGCTAGTGTTGGAATTATACCAAATTCTGTACTCTTCGTTTCTGCCCACGATTTGGGCAGAAATGGGTTAAAACTCGGCGCTTCGGGTAAATATCTGGTAAAAACACGGGCGGGTTGACTAGGTTTTAACCCACTGCCCATCTCTGGTCGTAGCAGGTTTTGACAATACAGAAAAGAAAGTAACTTCGTATACCGTTTGACATAACCCTAATGGAATTCTTTTTAGTAGCATTGGATGTACTCAAAACTTTCTTTTCTTTGTTTGCTTCCTCTTCCGCATTTTTAAAAAGTAATAATAGAGGTTAAAGTATGAAATTGCCGATTTGTACTGAAAATGTAAATTGTTTATTTTTTAAATTTTTAACAAATTTATTTAATCAAAATAGTTGCCATTATTATCTATACATTGCTGCCATCTAATGGGAAGGTTATTAATGCCTTTGCGATAGAACTCCGACGATCTAGACTGCACAAACTGTGTGAAAGCATTTTGTACTGCCTCCTGGGAAGAAAACTTCTTGTCACGTAGATAATTGTCCAAATCACGAAAAAAATGGTAGTCCGTTGGAGCAAGGTCTGGTGAATACGGAGGATGACGAATGGTTTCTAACTGCAGTTCCTGAAGGGTCAAAATGGTTTCTCGTGCTGTGTGAGGTCTCGCGTTGTCGTGGAGCAATAATGGTGAAGATCGATTCATGAGTCGGGGCTGTTTTACTGCTAGTTTTGTCAACATGGTTCGGAGTTCGGCACAATAGACATCTGCCGTTATTGCTTGACCAGATCGGAGAAAACTATAGTGAATAACACCATGCTGAGACCACCAAACAGTTACCATTACCTTTTTATTGGTAAGTTTTGCTTTAGGACACTGTTGTGGCATTTGACCTGGGGTCAGCCATTGCATTTTTCTTTTCCGGTTATCATAAAGAATCCACTTTTCATCACATGTTACAATTCGATCCAATATTCCTTCATTTCTGTACCGGTTCAACAAGGCAACACAAGTTTCAACACGCGTTTCTTTCTGCAGATCAGTCAAATCATGAGGCACCCATTTTTCGTATTTTTTTATTTTATTGATTTGACGCAAGTGAGTCAATATTGTGGGTAAGGTAACGTTAAACCATGCCGCTAATTCCTGGGTAGTTTGACTAGGATCGGCTTCCACTATCTCTCTTAATTCATCGTTATTCACCTGTGTGGGCGGTCTTCCTCGTGGCTCGTTCTTTAAGTCGAAATTTCCATCACGAAAGCGTTTAAACCAAAATCGCACGGTGCGTTCATTAGTAGACCCCTCTCCAAACGCAGCATTGATATTGCGGGCTGTTTCTGCCGCGTTAGTTCCGCGTCGGAACTCGTATTCAAAATTCACTCGAATTTTCGCAGTATTCATCTTTCTTGTCTAAATTGAATAACAAAAACAATTGAAAGTCGATATTCAAATGTTTCAAATTTAAAAAAACAAAATCACAGAAACCATTTGAAAAAAGTTTCATTCGAAAACCTCAAACCATGAAGATTCTATGAAAATTCAAAGAACCCATTGCAATAAAACGGCAATTTCATACTTTAACCCCTAATACATCATTAAAATTTCGTCTTCATCCATTTCGAGCGAACACACACTACCGGCTTGCAAAAGAACATACAAGCGACTGCAGTGCATCAAACAATTCTGTCGTGCAAACGACAAAGAGGCTGTCGTGAAACGATAAATTGTCGTCACGATCTGGCGGGAACAGCTAGTCACGACAGCCGTTCAGCGATAAAAAAATCATCCACGACAGATAGTCGTGATATGGAAACAGTCGTCCAACGATAATAAAACGTAATTATATATTAACAAATGAAGCACTTTTTTGACTTATGTGCTTTAGTCCGCCGACCCTAGATATGTTCAGCGCCTTAACACATTATTAAAAAGTAAACTCCTGACTATTAAGAGTCGATACCACTTCAGCTCGAATTCCAATTTTTCCCGTACTAATACGGTTCATTTCGCTTGGGTCGAGTGGCAGGGACACTGGCTATATTTCAGAATTATTATTTTTACAAACGAAATTAAAGCCATTTGAAAAATGTACATCATGTCATGTTATACGTGTTCAATTTAGTTGAATTGATATCAATGAATGAAATCATTGGTATACGTAAAGTACTTATAGAATACAAATATTGTGAAAATTTTTAGGAACCGTGTTTTCACGGATATCAGTGTAAATCGTCAATTGAACTATATATTTTTTCTAAAGTGGTTGATTCAAAACTTTCACTGTTATGCGTAATGGGCAAAGGCCAAAGGCATTTGAGATTGTATAGTTTTGAAGTTAATAACGTTTTCTGTAATTTTAAATGTCTACGAACACCTTTTTATTATCGTAAAATATATTATGGTTTTTTGAAACACATACCATCACCATGCCTAACTCCCACCGTGATAGGCAGGAACCATGAACATCCCACACTACGCTCCTGATTCCTAACCTAACCTCGTTCGCCTCCTCCACATGCTCAATTATTCTTGATACTTTTGACCTGACCTTTTGTCGAGGTTTACGTCTGCCCACGATTTCATCCTCATTCGTGCTATAAATTTGTGCCGTCAATCTACTAACATCCATACTTTCTACACGGCCAAACCATTGAAGCATTCCATTTCCTATCCTGGTTATAATTGTAAGCAGCTGCTTCTTTTATGTATAAGGTGCTTGGTTACTGCTGGAAACCTCAATATGTTAGAAATAGTTATTTGTTATGCAAGGCTGCAAAGTTGTTGCAAGGCTTGTATTGAAACCTGAGCAAGCGAAGGATTCTAAGATTAATTCAAAAATGGAATTCTGAGAGTAGCGAGGATTTCTAGCCACTAGTTTATTGCGGGAGCACCTGCACAAGAGAGAATAGAAAGATGTTGCCACAGGGCGAAATTTTAAATTAATACTAGAATTAAATTGCATGATGCTGCAACTTGAAACTTGAATATTCCCAACAATAATACCAATGTTCATAATTTAGTTTATTTTTACATACATAATTTTGTTAAAGTAATTAATCTGTCCAGTGTAAAGAACGCTAGATTTGACTGTAATTAACATGTACTGTTTTGTGTGCATTAGAGTTTATAAATAAATAAATAAAGAACATTGTTATTTTTAATTTCTTTGCTTTTTTGTATTTGACACACTAATAAACAAATAAAATGAATAAAGCTAAACTTGTGTTTATAGATTTAAGTCCAAAAGTATTTAACCGACTTCAAAAAAAGAGGAGTTCTCAATGCGACGGTTTTTTTTGTTTGTATATTACGCGATTGTGAACCGATTTTGATAATTATTTTTTTTAAAGAGGGTACTTCAGATTTGGTCCCATTTAAGTTTAAAGGTAATATTCCACCTGTAAAGATGGCAAACCAGGAGATGCATCCAGTTTCGCGCACTTTCCGGTAACCGATTTCAATAAAACTTGGCAAATAGATGTAATTCTTGGTGTTGATGGGGTCTAGTAACGACGTGATAGAATATTTTTATAATTTTAATTATGGTTTAATTTATCTCTTATATTATACATAAATAATATTATAAAAAACAGTGTACGACGTTAGTTTTAGAATAAACCAGCCGGCTTGAGGTCAAGTTAAATATGTAGTCGAGAGCGGTGCCGCCGTACGATGGGCTGTCAATTTGTATGCAACTCGGGTAAAGTTTTATTTTTGCAACGCGCCATGTAAAGTAAACTGTATACTTATTGATTGCAACATTCTAACAGTGTCATAGGTGTCCTACCTAATCAATGACTGGCAAGTAATTGTTAGACTTCGATCGCCCCCGTGGTGATTAGAAGAAACTAGTTAATTTTGCAATATGACGAAGGTTTAAGAATTTGGAACATAACGCGTACCAGTTTTATGATGCCTATGTTAAAAAATCTTTTTTTCAAATGTTGCCACTAAAAAAAACTTAATATTAAAAAGTTTTTAAAATAAAGAGTGCAATTAGTTTTTCGTACGTATGTTATTATATTGTTATGTATTGCTTTAAAAATATAAGGTTATCTATTCAATAGGTATAAAATCCGATAAATTACCCGTTGTATACTCTTGTGGCAAGTTTTGTTAAATCTACTGCGTATTTCGGAATATCTCAGAATTTTTCAACAGGTTCCATTTGTCATCCCATTCGATGACGTTTTTTTGGCGCTACATATTTTAAAAAAGGAATTTTCATCTTTATCTCAATATGAAATTTTTTTATGAAATCGTTTCGGGGATAAACAGCTGTGACACAAAAACGAACGTTCATGTGACAGACAGATACGAACGGGCATCCAACCGACAAGAACAGCATCTATCACTTAAAAAAAGGGTTTATAAGTGCAAAGTAATGTAGATGGCGTACAAGTAATTAATTTAGACCAATACCGAGCCTTTGCCTGGATACCCGTATCAAATATTCATCAATGTAAATTAACGAAGATTGATGCCTCTATTTGATTAAAACTTTCTCGTTAACTTATTCACTACCAATAGGCATTTGAATATACGGTACGATAAAACAAAACACGACACTAAACGATATAACACAATTTGTGTTTATTACATACAAGAGCAAAATAAACAAACTATCAAGGACAAAGTAACAGTTAGACATCTCTTACAAGCATCGCACAAGTACGTTTTGTTCAATACATAATATAAAATTCAAAGTAAACTTATCTCAACTATTATACCGGCGCGCTATGATGGCCATTTTGACAGATTACAATAGTGAGGTGAAATCTCAATTCAGTACCGAAAAAAATATAATCAAATGCGAGTCGCATCTATAAGTCTTTAGATTTATAAATTTATCTGCTATGTTTTGCATTGAGCTTTGAGGCGAGTTTGCTGGAAGTAGAAGTTGGCAGCGATCCTATAAGTGACGATCGTATTAGATTTCATTTTTAAATATTCGAATTTCGAAAAACAAGTGCCGAGTTGTGTCGTAAAATTATACATTCCATAAATTGTACTGCACGTCACTATTGACAACTATGTACAGCAATATTAGTTCGTTCAACTAAGTAGTTATGAATTAATACGAAACTTACGAGCGGACAAACGTCAAAACGGCCATCATAGCGTGCCGGGTACTTGTAATTACAGGTTTTTTATTTCGGCATGACTTCTTATTCTTTTTCCGATATCTTTCTTTAAAGTAGATGTTTAAAGTCAATTGCCGCTTGTCAAATAACCTGTGACAATAAAGTGTGAAACGCTGAAATACCTTAGACCATTTTTCCATCCTTTATGTGAGCTACAGACGTTGATTCGAATCCTGTCAGATCGGAGGAATTTTTCTTTGTGTTCAATCTTTTTATCAATAATCTCAGTACAGAGTACTAAAAAACCGCCCTCAAAAGTCATTCATCCCCTTGTTTGCCACACAATATTTTCTTCAAATTTTAATGGGACTACTACTGAGATACCCTCTTTCCAACAAAAAAAGACTCATCGAAATCAGTTCACAAATGAATTGTCGCGTAACATACATACAAAAAAATACAATCGATTTGAAAACCTCCTCCTTTTTCTTGAAATCGGTTAAAAAATATAACAAAGTAGTGAAACAATTTCACAAAAATAGTTGAAAGTCGCGGTAATAAAACTTCGTGACATTCAATACAATCAATATTAAACACAACAATTTTAAAATCTATAAAGGTCTGGCGATTTGCTCACGTTTCGTCGTTTCAGGCTGAACGAAACGATGAATCGCTAGTGTATGTTTATTTCGTTAACCATTAACTTGAACGCCAGGGGAATAGCGACGGATCGGTGCGATTATCGGGACGATGGATCGAAACGAGGCATCATCTATACCTATATGGGGGCCTTCGTCAATCCCAATAAAAACATACATTTTTTTAAGGTTTGTTCTGTCGTACTAAGAAAGCTTCTGGGCTAAGGCCAAAAATTCTATTAAAAAACAAAACTTGTAACAAGTCCTTACTTGAGAAGTTCTGAACATTTACTCATTTACATTTCCTATTACCTCTAAATGAAAGATTTCCAAGCGCCCACTTGACGGCTTAAGTGCGGCGGATGTTTTTCATCAGGACAAAACACTACCTCTCCGGCATGTGGACAGAGTGTCCCTTCCATATCTTACGTAAGCTGTATAAGCGTATAATCTGCAAAAATCCACGACCAGTCATGCGTTGCGTAAAGTTGTTTGATAATACCTCGGACCCTCGTCTCAGTAAATAGTGCAAATGTAATGTCAACTGGACCTTTGTACTGAAATGCCTTTGTATTATCTACTAGCTTTCCCTTTATTATCTATTGTGTTTCCCTTCGTAGATTAGTATCATTTTGAACTCCGGAATAGGACGCGATAGTTTTTTTTAATTTATTTATTATTTAAATCAGACAACTAGGTCCCTTGTAACACGTACCTACTCTAAAAACTGACATACATATAATATAATAATGTAATAACCAAATAACTAATTCAGACGATTAAACTTGTTGGCGACAGGTGCCAGTAATGCTGACATTACTGCTTGGCGGCAGAGATAGGAAAGTCAAAGGCAGTACTGTGAAAAGCGCCAGAAATCGTCAAATACAAGAGGAGAGAGGCGATACAAAAAGGTGAGATGACGGTGTAAGGAGGTCACACCGTCACAACTGGGTGAAGTCTTGCGCGAGATTACGGCTGATGGGCTTCCTTTTTCTCGTCTCCATCTTTGCGGTCTGCCCCGGTTTCCAAGATGCAGCTGCAGAGACAGGCACACGGAAATCGTTTTTAGTAAATTGCAGGCCAGATTGAGATTTATTTAGATATTTTCGAGGAAAGCCTGAAATACCAGAACCTCGGCTACGATTACTTACCACGGGTTTTTAAAGCCCTTTCTTTCTATAAAACATATATGGATTAAGAAACCTAACGGCTGACGCTATCTTGCTTAACATATTAGCATAGCCATAGTCATAGCCATACAAAGAACGCTGCCAGCATTTAGGCACCTTGCTACGGGGATTTAAGTTAGTCCTAGTATTTTTTTAATTAGCCTGCAATTGTATCCCACAGCTGGACAAAAGCTTTTAATTCAAAGTTCCAACTCTCTCTTAGTCCTCAGCAGTCTCGGTCTGCCGTTTAAGAACGCGTCCAGGCTGTTCCGCCATATCTGCGTCGGCCTGCCTTTGTGGCACCAATTGAATGGCAATGTATGCCCACCTCTCTGAGCAGAGCTGGCAGATATGGCCAATCGAATCAAAAAAATTTGCCAGGCAGTTGTTTTTCTACGTCTGTTATACAAGTTTTTTCCAGCGTGATTCATCGGACAGTAGTAGTAGTCCTAGTAGTGTGTATAATTTTTAATGTATAACTATAAATGGTATTTCAGTTCATTTGTGGTAAGAGTACCAACTCAAAGTCTGTCGACCTTCATGAAGAAGAAGTTTTGGTCGAAGGGTGTCGTAACGACGTTTCCGAGGCCGATTACCGGAGACCCAAGTTGCGTTACACGACGCAGTCCATACGTGTAAATAAATAAATAGTGTTTGATTATATTATATTGTATGTATTAGTTAGTTCTTAAGGTATATATTATATGGGTCATGTTGCCTGAATTAAATACATAAATCAATTAAAAACAATAAAGCCATTGTATCTTATTATTATCACGCACTTGACTGACCTATGAACAAGGTATTTTCCCACTTCCTTTAAAAACTGCCATTATCACGCCAGTGTACAAGAGTAAAAGCAAAGACACACCCAGTAATTATCGACCTATATCAGTCCTAACAGCAATATCCAAAATTATTGAAAAGTTGATAAATTCACGACTAACCAGCTAACTGAACACAAAAAACCTCCTGTCAGATTCTCAATACGGTTTTCGACAGGGTGTGTCAACAGAAAATGCGGTGTGTGCCCTAGTCACACAAATTGTTACCCAAGTAGATTCTGTAGATAAATGTATCACAGTCTTTTTAGACCTCAAAAAGGCCTTTGACACAGTATCTATTCCAATTCTTGTGCATAGGCTTGAAGAGATTGGCATCAGAGGGACACAATTATTACTTTTTAAAAACTACCTACACAATCGGAAACAACTCGTAAAAATAGGCGGTTTCATCAGCGAGGAGGTGGACGTGACCTTTGGTGTACCGCAGGGATCAGTCCTAGGACCGACCCTGTTTCTTATTTATATAAATAATTTATGTAAAATGAAATTGGACAATGGACGCGTCTTCTGCTACACTGACGACACTGCCGTTGTATTCACCGGTCATTCATGGGAGTTGGTACGTAACTCTGCGGAAAAGGGACTACGTAAAATAGCGAAATGGTTAAACACAAATTTGCTAACTCTTAACACATCAAAGACAAACTACATCTGTTTCACAATAAATAATAGCACTCAACCTAGCGATAACTTCTCGTTAAAAATCCATACCTGTATTAATCGTGATACGTGTTCATGTGAATCTATAACAAAAGTCTCGTCTGTAAAATATTTAGGGGTAATGGTCGACCAGCGCTTATCGTGACACGATCATATAGACCTAGTAAAAACAAGAATCAGGAACCTTATATGGATTTTTAAAAAACTTAGACATGTACTTACTAAAAAACTTATAAAAGATATTTACATACAACTAGCACAATCGGTTATATGTTACTGCTTGCCGGTTTGGGGAGGTGCTACTAAAACTAACTTTTTACTCCTAGAAAGGGCTCAACGGTCCTTGTTAAAGGTAATGTATTTTAAACCTTATAGAGTTCCCACAGAATCCCTTTACCTAGAAACGAATGTTCTTACCGTCAGGAAATTATATGTTTTACATACTATCCTTCGAGCTCATAAAACTCTACATTTTAATCCTGCACTTCTCCAGAGACGGCGTCATTACCAGGTAGCTCCCGAGATTAGGGTACGTACGACGTATGCTCAAAGACAATTTAAAAAATTATCTACCTATCTATACAACCTTGTGAACAAAGAAATCAATATTTATTGTAGAATTTCCCGAGAATGTAAAAAGATACTAGAGGATTGGCTAAAAATAAAAACGTATGATGACATTGAGGCTCTAATAAGGATTGGTGAGTAACCTCCTAAAATAAATAAATAAATGCATAATAAATTAAATCAACATTTATTTACACAACCAGATATGTAGTACTTATACCTTCTGAAGGATCCCAGGTCTCGAACCAGATTAGAGCAGAGCCCCGAAGGGCCTTACCGGCTTTCGCTGCTGTCTTAAGGCTGCTCCACTGGAGTTCCTTGGCCAGGACCTCGATGCTTTCACACCAACTCGCAGCTCCGCAGTCATTTTTATCAGGATCGTACTGCGGTAGCGCGACATCATCATCCTTTTGGTGGGAAGTTGACACAGCATCGCGAATCGATTTGAGAAAATCGCTTATCACGTCGGTATCCATCCTGGAAAATACAATTTAATAATTATAATTTATGTCTTGAGGCTCAGGATGCCACTTCTGATGTTAGAAAAAATCCCACAATTGTACAAATAAAAAAATAAATACTAAACTCTATTATATAGGGAAGTCAATTATCTAAGAATTCAAAAGCAGAATTTTAGTAAACCAAGTTTTATTTTAATATAGGGTAAAACCAAAATACCAATGAACAGTATAACAGTAAACCTAAGCAATTAAAATCAGAATCACTACCAAAAACGTAATTCAGTTTTAATTAATTATGCCAGCGTTAAACTAACAAAAAAAATGTTACAAGTGATTTAAAAATAACGGATAGACCGCATCTTAGTTTTATTTTAGTTAAATATTTACGGATAAAAAAAATGTAACCCTGAAGAGCGGGGCTTCTAACACAAGTAACTTATACTTACAAGTAGCCCCAATAATGGATACTGTACTTACTTTTATCTAGTAAATAAATGCTTTTTTTTTATTATTATTTATTTTACTATCTCCTTATATCATAATTAGATACACTTTCTAGGAGAAGTAAACGAATACGTTTTCACACAATTAAAATTAAATTTAAAACGTTTATTTATTGACTCATTTATTTATTACACAACTTTGTTCAGGATTTGCAAAATTTTACTGCGAACAAGACACCGAACAAACGACAACATTTGAGCCGATAAACATTACATCGGCTATGCGCACCGGATAATATGTCCGTTTTGTTCCTATCAACAACCACATGAATTAAGTGTTTTTGAGGTAAGTCGCAATTCAAAAAAGCGATCGATTTAAGGTAGACGTCTACAGATTCGCAGCGCACGGACCGCACGCACCGGCCTATCGGTAATGCCGACGCTGTTGCTCGGAAGGGCAACTTTTCAGATGCGTGTCGACGACGTAATACGGATTGCGTATCAATGGATGCACCGTCATTTGCTATTTGTTAAGAAGTGTAGTAAATTTAGCATAAGACATACAAAAATACTGGAAGAATTACGTCGTCGTTTAGCAGATCAGGAAATAGCGTATGATATTGTCCATGTTGCGATCTCTTCTTAAATATGTCATGTATTCAAATGTCATGTTTCCATTTTTTTCTCTTCTTTCTTCTTCTGCCAACAAACTAGTCACACGACAAATTTGTCGTAGTGGCTTTGTCACTTTTCAAATCCATTGTCTCGCACACACAAGTTACACTCGTCCTCTCGCTACGAAAAGTGGCGTCGGCAATTCAATAGCTAGTAGTATGCGATTACTGCGGATACAGTGGACGCTCTGCCACAAACGGAGCCGTTTGATGCAATCCGTCCGATGCGTGCGCTGCGAATCTGTGGACGCCTATCCTTATATGACACTTACGTTTCTTGTAAATTCAAATAGTTCATTCCGTCTTTTATTTTGTTTACAACATGGCAAATTGCATAATCCATCAACATTCAATCAACTATTTCAATTATCGTCTTTGTAATGTAACATATTTTTATTTTGACAAAATTGACGCAGGCGAAATACTAAAAAGGACACCACCAATAAGCAAAAAGAAGAAGAATTAAATAAGCCAAAGAGACGGAATTCACGTACAAACGGTAATATTTTTTAAATGGTCTTAATGAAAGTCTAAATTAGTTTCATTTCTCCGGTAGTAATACGCAACGGTGATAAAGTGTGGAATTCAATAAAGAAATTCAATTTAAGATGCAAGCGAAATTTAATGGCACAAAAATTATTATTCAATTAGTGAGTGTCTGTAATAAAAGCTTCCGTTTATTCCCCCGTTACGTGTCTAGCCTAAATTAGTCTACTAATTTGACATAATCTCAACGTACATTTTATATATTTTTAACTAAAAATTATGGATCAATAGTAAACGAATCAAAAACCAAATGAAGGCTCGTTCAAGACATCGGTGATCAAAGTTTTGGCCATAGAATAAACAGATATCTCCCTAGTATTTGTAAGTCACAAAATAGCATTTTTTTTGTTTTTAACATAATATATATCCTATTTTAGGTATATTATAAAAAATACCTAGTTTTTTACTTTTAAATTTGTAACTTTTAAACATGGAACTTTGTTATATACGGACAACAGCACAATAGCTACACATTTTTGTTCGAAAATCAACCTCCGGTGCAACGGAATAAGATACGTCAATGTGTAGCTTGATGTGCTGTTGACTGTACAACATAGGTGATGTACATAACAAAGGATATTTTTAAGTGAAAAAGCAAGAATATTATTTTGTGGCTTACAAATACTTACGTGAGAGGCATTGACTTACAATTATATGGACGTCGGGTCCGCGCTAAAAAGTGTCCGCACTTGTAAGGCGCTAAAATCGTATACAGAGCGCGACACTCCGCTTTAGTCTTCATTTGTTCTACGGACAGCGCGATACTGCGATGACATAACAATTTAAATTTCGAATAGGTTGACTTGGGACATTTTTTTCGTGGTTTTTGTATTAGACCCGTCGTCCATTTATTTGTAAGTCAATGGTGAGAGGTATCGTAACTTAGCCATTGGAATGTTGTCAGTTAAATGATACCCCAGGGCCGCAACCCTATTTGAAACCTTAAATATTTTTTCTACGTAATCATATTGAGTATACTGTTTTCTTTATTTAATTTTATATAAGTATGTTGTTGAAACTATGTGTGCACATAAAAATGAGTATAAGTATTTTGTTCTGTAAATATTCCATTATTATTCCTCTGAAATAACAAAAGTAAAAGTTTTGAAAATATTAGATCGCACTGCTGGGCGTGGGTCTTATCGAAGGAGAGGGTTAAGGCCATAGTCCACCAAACTGGCCCGAAACGGTCGGAGACTTTATACGTTTTCAGTGACGTTGTAACGTATGCCAGATACAGTGAGTAGTAAATAAATTGAAGCAAAAAAAAAATTAAGCAAATCAATATTAATTACATTATCAAAAACATGTGTACTAAGTAAATGGAAGCAAATCAAATTAAATATAGAATTATCAAAAAAATGTGAGTAGCAAATAAATGGAAGCAAATTAATATTAGATATGGAATTATCAAAAAAATGGGTAGTAAATAAATAGAAACAAACCAATATTAAATTGAATTATCAAAACAATGAGTAGTGAATAAAATAATGGAAGCAAATTAATATTACTAGAATTTTCAAAAGACTGTTACAAGATCCACACACCAAGCGAAACGAGACGCATTTACAAACTACTTTGGCTGCACGTGGTTGACATTTCAATTAATTTTAAAGTGTGCACCATGTAGCTAACGGTTGAGTTTCACCGCAAGTGAACTTGTGCAAGCCAAGCCTACAAGCCACGTTCAAGACGCGAGCAATGGGTACTGCTTTTCCTAACGTATATACACAAAGGCGTATAAAGCTTGCCCAAGTTTATTCGCGGTGAAATTCAGCTATGTAGATGGAGCTGAGGGTACCACCACACTTGTCAACACGGAATCGCATTAAGCCGCGTCAGTGGTCCGAAAGTCTTTTTCATCTTTATCGCGCCTATTGCATGGACTTAAATGTTTTTCTGACCGAAGAATTGTTACCACGTGACAACAGCCCAATTACCACGTTTCACGTACATTAATGGCGAATCTGAATTCTATTTACTAGGCAACAACATTTAAATTCCTCTGAATAATACAACGGCGCGATCGCCGCTCGGTCGCCGCTCGATCGTCGTATAGACCAAAAGATAAGTCAGGCTCACCCGCGCGCCCGTGATGCTCATTTAAGTTAAAATGTAATAGCTAAATAAATAGAGCGTACTTTGCTATAAAATTCGTGTCGAATAAATACAATGTTATTTAAATGTCACAGATTATAATTAAATTACATTATTATCAAAGAAAAAAGTCACATCGCTAGTCATCTTTGTCGTTGTCGTCAAGAAACTCTTGTACAATGTAGTGAAGTTTGGGACTCAACTATTTACTTAGAGCATTATTAAATCTTCTTTTTTTATTCATTCGGAATGCTGTTGTATATATTGACCGACGTTACGTAAAAACTTTTGTTTTAAAACATTGAGATGTCATTGCCCAAGTGAACCATTCTATCCACACGTCTTAAACTTCCGACTCAAGCCGATTCCGCGTTAAGTGTGATGATTTCTTTATGTAGTAGCCGCGATGCATCGCGCTCAAGGGGTGTTTTAACTGTCCGTCACTAACGTAATAAAAATGTGATAAGAGCATTTTGAAAACTATTCAGCCCTCGTAACGAAAAACGGCACAACTATGCCTACTTTATACAGCAGTTGTGCCTTTTTTCGATCTGAGGGCAGTATTTGGCGACGCTGATAATATCGCGCTGCAATCATAATTACACGTTAGTTTTCCTTACGGGTGAGGCCAGACGAGCGTAATCTTTTGAGTTGTGAGTCGCGTTTTTGAGTCGCTTAAGATGGATTCGGTTTCATGTTGAAGTCTGGTTTGTGCCATACGACGACGCAAAATTATGATGTCTACGGCTCACGCGCGCAATTACCACCAAACTTCGGTCGCACTGTGTGACGTTCTTGTGCGGATCGACAGAGGGGTGAGGGAAGGAAGGTGAAAGAATCATTTATTGGCATGTGACAGTATTTATTTATTTATTTATTTAATAGTTTATTGTACAGGAAAAATACAACAAGTCACAAAGAATACAAGCGAAATTAAAAACAAAAGGTTCTGCTTATTTCTAATAGAAATTTCTTCCTGCAGACCTAAATATAGGACACTATAACTAAAAGAACGGGCATATGTGCACAACAAAACAAGGAAAAAAATATATAAAAACAATGTAAAAATATTAAATTGTTATAAATTATATAAATACTTAGATAAATATATATTTTATAATATAATACCTAAGATATGGATGGAATAGTAGATAAATAATGCTCTTTAACTCTCACTTTAAAAATAGCTAACGATTTACTTTCGTGAACAGTAATAGGAAGTGCATTCCAAAGTCTGACCGCATGAACAGTGAAGGAGTGAGAATAGAAACCGGAATTGAAGCATGGAAAAGATAACTGGGACCTAACAAGAGAGCGACAGGGTTTATCCTGGGACCTAAGGAAGCTGAAACGCTCTTTCAGGTACCCGGGAGACACAGGGTTATGTAAAATATTGTAAAGAATGGAGACAATATGCAAATTTCTGCGGAGACGGATGGGAAGCCATTTGAGCTGACTGCGGAAATGTGAAATTCGGTCATATTTACGAAGCCCAAAGATGAACCTTATACATAGGTTTTGCAGTCGTTCAAGCTTATTTAGCAGTTCTTCAGTAGCATCCAAATAGCAGGAATCAGCATAGTCTAAGAAGGGCAAAATAAGTGTTTGGACTAAACATATCTTGGTTTTTAAAGGTAAATCGTTTTGGAGGCGCTTAAGTGAGTGCAAGGAGAAATGGACTTTACGACTGACTTCATTAATATGTGGAGTCCAAACCAAATTACAATCTAAAAGCAAGCCAAGATTAGTTGCAGTAGAAGCATAAGCAATAGGCGTGGAATTATACGCTATAGGTGGGACAGAATCTAGATGCAATATGCCACGCATATACCCACTTCCCACAATCATAGCCTGTGACAGTATTTTACAAATTGATCTGGATGTTTACATAAACTTTCGTAAATAGTATATGAAACTGCCCACACTATAACATTTCTACACTGAGTGGATGTACAGGGTCAAAAGCACGTCAAGCTTTACACTTAAGACTTAAATCCAACTCTATGTCGCTTACGATAACAACGGTCCAAAGTACAAAGTGTCAAGCTTGATGTGCTCGTGACTGTACTCAGCTTCGTTTTCTTTTTCTAACATCATAATTTTTTTATGATACCAAGTGACTGGACCAACAATTTGTGCGCCTGATGGTAAGCGACACGCTTGTTCATAACAATTGGAGTGCCACTCAGAACTTTAAAATTTAAATATCTGAGAGGCACTGCCACTGCACCGGTCACCCTGAGACATAAGTTGACAAGTCTCATGTGCACCCTTATCCATCCTTACCCTTCAAGACCGGAACGCAGTAATGCTCACATTACTGCTAGGCGGCAGATACAGGTAAGGAGTCAGCACTTCCCTGACGAACTCTTTCACAAAGCGCTCTATAATATGTATATGTGTGCAATTTTCTAACTTTTTTAAAATTTTAACTGCCTCTGTGCTACGCAGAGGTCACAGGTTCGATTTCTGGGTCGGGAGAAACATTTGTATGGCCTACATTTATTTACCTCGTGAGTTTGGGTATAATTTTTGGTTGTCTAAATGTGTGTCCATGGCACCCGCGATACAGGGTTTCCCTACAGCGAGACTGTGAGTGTGTGCGTTATTTATTTATATTTATGACCCTTTTACTTAAGAATTTAAAAGTTGTCGTCTAACTCGTTTGTAGAATGTTAAAAACTCCTAAAAAGTCGACATTTTGCCGATGTGGCATTATTGCAACAATATTTTACTTGCGAACGTATAAGAGTAATGCTTCCTTTTATAACCCCCTGATAAGTATATATCGACTTCACAACGAGATATCTATGAAAAATATCGACTAGGATATTTTTCGAGATCTAGGATATTTAAAGGAGTTGTAATTCAACTTGTACTCACGTAGATATTCACCCACTCCCTTGTCGTATTAGAATAAAGTAGGTAAGTAATTATAAGCAAATTATAAACAGTAGATCTTTCTTGTTACTTTAAAATTGTATGTCAACATATCATAACCTTATTTTGTTTAGTTCTTTTTTTTCTTTTAACAAGTGACGGGACGACAAAGTCGTACCTAGTGGTAAGCGACTCGCATGTCCATAACAGTTGCAGAGCCATTTAGGGCTTTAAATCGCAAAGATCTGAGAGGCACTGCAAACACCATGTTCCTTTAATTTGACCAACACCCTTACCCTTCAAAACCGTGACGTTGTACGCAATCCTCACATTACTGCTTGGCCACAGAAATAGGTAAGGTGGCAGTACTTCCCCGGACGAACTCTTTCACAAGGAGCTCTCGCCTACTAGGAACATATGTGTTAACCGTTTACGATTGTCAAAAAAAAATCCACCTTTCATCAAAAGTCTATTCAAGTTTCGTTGCGTGTCTGTTGAAATTCAAATAGTTCGTGTTTTTACCGATTCTCACAAATGGGTCTGGTATTATAGGTTATCCATCCATGCTTGCGATGGATTGGCTACAACAATAGATCGCAACTCGTCATTATTCTCTATCAGGTGTAATCGTCCACGAGACTCATTTGCCAGGTTAAAATTTCCATTATGGAGTCGAGGAAACTAAAATGCAAAGTGCTTTTGTTAGTGGTACTCGCTCCATATAAGTTGTTAACAATAATTCGTATTTGTTTAAAATTTACACGTGTTTTACATTTATTTATAATACGTATCTACGTTTGATTTCAAAAACTAATTGAAAATGAAACAAAATTAAAACGAACAATACCCATATTTTAAATTTAGAAGCCTTAAGATTTTTTGGAAAAGAATTTAATCAAGTATTTTTATAAAAAGGAGATCAAAAATTTTCACTTCAAAGCGACCTTGAACTTTGAAACTGCAGTTCCATACGCCTAATAATGGTCACCACAAATTGATGCAACCAAGCGGCGCGAGACGCTCCGATTGATTTAAGGCGAGGTATTTCAATGCAAGCCTACATTTTGGGAGATGAGATGTGGGGGGTCGCCTCTCGCGTCCCGCAAATCGCGCGCTGAAAATTAATATGAATAAAATAATAACAGGTGGAGAAAATTTCACACAGATCCGACGTCGTCAAACGCCCGCCCCCACTAACCACTAAACCACTGGGCAATTTTGAAATTTTAGGATAAATGTGAATTCAATTACTATAGGGCTTCAGTTGAAAACCAAAATTTAGCAAGTTTTTTATAGTACTGAAGTATTTAAAAAAAATATCTTCATATAAAAATTATGTGGGAAGTCAGATATTTTATTCTGAAATATTTTTTTTGTAACGTTTTATACTTTTATTTTAGCCTAATTTCAAAATTTTATATAATCGGATAAATATAGGATACATCATATCGTGTAACAAATTAGCACATTCTTTAGACAACATACAAACATATAACAACGATATAGTTGTGCTATATCGTATATTTTTTGTAAGATCGTTTTTAATAGTAAATACCTAAAAAACCATTTGATCCAGCAAAACAGTTTATCCCGCTTCTTCTCCCGTGACTTGCCCTAAATGGGCAGGGAATGCAACATAAACCTCATATTCTACATGATAAAGTTACATTTAATTAAACAAAAAATGAAAAAGAAGATGTTATAGGCGGCAGACAACGAGGATCTACGCCGGTCGCACTTTATAAAATGCAATATAATATTATCATAACATCGACTCATCCGAAGAACAGAGTCGGATGTGATTATATAACGAAAAGAGAATACGTACGTTACGAGAACAATTTCTTTATTCAAACTAAGGCCTATGTAAAGGTGTTTAGAGAATTTATATACTTTATTTCGTTTCGGAAATATAAAATCGAACAAAAGTCGATCTGACATCAACAGCGAAGAAGAACGAACGAAATGTACTATGTCCTGAGAACAAGTAATCTTGCACATAGACCTTTGTTCTACGGATGAGTCGACATGTTCTCTACTAAATAAAGCATTTCTTCTAACCATAGAGTAAAGCCGCGCTGCGAGAACCACTTTAAAAAACTTCATTTCCCCAACGTGGTCTTATCCGGAATCGAAGTCGAGATTTATTCTCATCCAGAACAAGCTCGTCATCATCGTCATCGAGGTCGTCCTATTTGTACTATTATATAATTATTTGCATGTGAAATCTGCAAATTGTTTAAACACTCTCTCGTAAAACCCATTCCTCTGAACGGAAATATTCACTTTCTTTAGTAAATATGAAGTTTTGTAATGAATTCTCTACCTCTAAATCTGTCTTTAAAAGACAATTACCGTATTGTTGAGAAGCTAAGTTACACAAGCCGCCAACAACAGGATGCTCCGCGCGTCGCAGAGGGGGGGGCTTTTTCCTTCGTTCGAAAAAAATGTTTAGTAGAGAATATGAATGTTCTTTATTATATTGCATTTTAAAAAGTGCCTCTTGCTTCGTCATTTTATGTTTAAAGAAATGTAACCTTATATTGTAGAAGATAAATTTTAATGTTGCATTACTCATTTAAATGCATCGCAGCGTCGCGCCGCCGCCGGGCTGTGGCAACTTGAAGCGGCCTTGATACGAACAACGGTCAAGATAAAAGCAATATTTCATTGGAAATCAAATATTTAAAATTTGATTCCTACGAAACAAATGCTCGAGCGATTTCACTTCGCCCGTAAAGAACAGATGCTTGATTAATGACACACAATTTATCTTAATTAACGACGCGTCGAATCAGAAAAAATATTAAGACGTGACCAAATAAAAAAGATTAGGGGTGATGTTTTTATTTTTATTACTTCACAAAATTCACCGATCATATCAGCCGGACGGAGGTCAAGTTTCAAGGTGGTTAACCGACTTCAAAAAACTTTGTTACACAATTACTCCGACATTTGTGAACTGATTTCGACGATTCTTTTTTGTTAGAAACCTTAGGTACATTAGTAATTGTCCCATTCAATTTGGAAGAGTTGTTGTTTTGAATGTTGTGTTGTGTCTAAGGGTGGCAAATGAGTGGATATATCCGGTTTATTAAACATCCCTTTACCGATTTCACTAAAATTCAATAGATAGATGTCATTTTCATTTCATTTAATTAATTTAATTCATTTAACCGTCTCCGTGGTCGAACGATTACCATACCGGACTGCCACGCAGAAGTCCCAGGTTTGGTTCCCGGGCCGGGAGAAATATTTGTATGGCCAACATTTATTTCTCTCGTGAATTTGGGTGTCATTTGTGGTTGTTTACGTGTGTGTCCATGGCACCCGCGACTCAGGGTTTCCCTAGTGCGGGGCTATGTTGAGTGTATACGTTGTTATTATTAGTATTAATATTATCTTTATTTTTCACAGCTTGTTAGCTGGTTTGAACTACCCTTGCAGACCGAAATCGAGCAAATGCAGCATGACTATGTGGACAGTGGTGGTGGTAGGTAACAAAAGCCTGCTTCGTCCTCTAAACATAAAAAGCTGATTGATGACGGAAATGGTAGCTAAATAAGAAGAACTCCTCAACAGTGTACAGCACCTACCTAGTATTTGGGCTCATATGATTCGTTTTGACGAGGACTCCCATATGCGTTTCAATTATCGTTGAGGGGACCGCGATACCGAAAGCAGCGAAAGCGGATAAGCAAACTTTTGAGGTCGGTTTTTTGTTAATATATAAATATATAATTTTCCACCTTCTCGTCTTTTCGTTAGAGCCATGCCACATGAGCGTAGCCGGTGCGTTGTGTCGTCGCAACTCTATGATTTTAAGTCTTTATTTAAAACAAATACTATGCTGAAAAACGCCGACAGGGTAGATTTACTACTAAATAATTACAATTTATAAATTTTCGTCGGTGAAAAGGTCAGAGATGGCTCTTATGAATTATTTATTTTCCTGGAAAGAATTGCCAAGAACGACGACAACCTTCTGTAAACAAAATAACAGTATCAGAATACGTAATGGGTAAATGAATAATTTGTCAGATAAATGTGGATAAATGAGTAAAATTGCTTGCTTAAAATATAAAAGCAGACGTAACTTTTAAATAATGCGATAAGTAAATTGGTTAATAAAATAATTTAAATATAATTTTGTACCTTTTTTGTAATAATGGGATATTGTGACCTTTTTCTATGACTATTTTGACTCTGTTTTTGTCCGACCAAACTTGGAGCATGTGTCAATTCAGGAATTAGAAATTGTAATAATTCTATTTGAACGTAAATTCTACTAAATAAGAAGAAAATAAGAAAAGTAACAATATATTTGAAAAATATTAACTTCAATAAAAGCGCAGGTCCAAATGGAATACGCCCGCTGTTAATCCGACATTGCGCTGTTACTTTTATTTTCAAATTGTCATTTGGTAATGGCAGTGTTCCTAAAATTTGGAAAAGGGCATTTGTAACACCTATTCCAAAGGATCCTGTGAGTCAAAACACTGAAAACTATCGGCCCATCTCGAAACTATGTGATTTGGGCAAAGTTCAGGAGATAATTATCACTGACCAGTTACTTAGTGTTGTACAGCGTGTCACCATCCCAAATCAGCATGGTTTTTGCTAACGTCGTTGTGTGAATAGCAATATACAGACGTTTACCGAACTGATTCTAGAAGCAATGGACAATAATTTTCAAGTATATGTCGTGTATACATACCGATTTTATAAAACTTTCGATAAAATTTGTCACAACACGCTCTTGTTGAGACTGTGGCAGCTCTGTAATCATGGGGACGTATTCCGTTGGATAAAATCGTATATCGGAAATCTTAGTAGTGTTGTAGTGACTTCATTCGAAATACAAGATTATACCGATTATACTTCAGGTGTACCACAGGCTTCCCATTTGGGACCATTTTTATTCGTGTTATACTTCTATAACATTACAGAGTCTATGCAACGTTCACGTGTTCTTATATATGTTGATGACACTAAAATATTTAGGATTATTCGTAACGAAGAAAAGGTTCATTAGTTGCAAGAAGATATTAGAGCTTTCGAAAATTACTGTGCTCAAAATAATCTACTTTGAAATTGTGATAAATGGATTATTATAGATAACTTGCGTTTGTCACACATATTGATAAAATAGTGCCAGTCTTTCAAACTTTACATTAAGTTTTATATTAGGTAAGTGTTGGTAAACCCTTTATCATTTTTTCTTCTTCTTCAACCCATTTACCTATCTGCTGCTGTTTTTTAATAGTTACGTACGTAGCAGGCTCGAGTATCTAAACTCTGTATGAAATCCCTACCAAAATGTGCACCAAAATAAAATGGAAAGGATACAGCGTAAATTCATTAAAGTTCTGGACTATAGAATGCATCATAATCATGTAGACTACGAGTTATCCCTTAAGTTGTGCAATATTGTTCAATTGCAGCATCGTTACACAAAATTTTGCATGAGATTATAGACGCCCGCTTTTTGCAGGAAAATATATTTTTTGATTGCCGCGAAATAATAGTCGTTAAATTTAGTAAAAAAAGTTCCGGTAGCAATACCTTCATAAAAAAACTAGTTCCTTATACAATGCAAAATGTAGTGAAGTTGAAATATTTTACTCTTCTTTGCAGGAGTTTAAAAGCCACATCAACAAATCAAATTTCAAAACAGATTTTCAGATTTGTGTTCATCATTAGTTGTTCAATCTTTCTTTGTTTTGTTTAACTATATTACAATTTTTTCATTACTTACACCTCAACAAAAAGAAAAAATAATAATAATCACATGTGGACATACTTCAAAAGTCCTTTTATCACATGCAAGTCATAAAAATTATATGAATTACATGAAATAAATTATAAATATACTGTGAAATTTTATAACTCTCCTATTTAAGCATAAAAAATGTAGAATCTTTAAACCTCTACCCTGAAAAGTTGTGATTTTGCGGATGAGGCATTTTACACCAAGACAAAAGTGCGGATTACGGTACCGAAACAGTATTTAATTTTAATGTTAATTATAGTGGAATAGTAGGTCACTTTTAAATAATAAATAACAAATAACGCACACACCCATAGTTTCGTACTAGGAAAACCCTGTATCGCGGATGCCATGAACACACACATGGACAACCACAAATTACACCCAAACAGAGAAATAAATGTGGGCCATACAAATTTTGCGTGGCAGACTAGACAGCCAGACCTTTCGGCCATGAAGGGAGTACCTAACGATGATGCATATTTGTTCGTAAAGCATGGTACTTACACACATTAGGCGGTAAGTTGTTTGCCCCAGCATGTTAACACTTTGTACAAGCTGTGTTATTATTGAATTACATTTTTAAACAACCTCTTCAATGCAAGTTAAGAGGGTCATGTCTTTTTGATAGAAGAGAACGATTGAAAAATCGATTTCCGGGGAACTCAATTAAAGATTCAATTTCCGTTACAGACGACAATGTAGACGTCTTTTTTAGCTACCAACTGCGAGCTACAATAAACTTTAAACGTGTATTATGACAACCCATCCAAGTCACACCAAGTTTTTTTATGATACTAAGTGGCAGGACGAACTAGTCGTGAGCCTGTTGTTAAGCAACGCGCCTGTCCATAGCAGTTGTAGTGCCACTCAAAAATTTTAATCGCAAAGATATGAGGGCCACTGCCACTGCGCCTGTCAACCTGAAACATAAGTTGAAAAGTCCTATGTGTCCTTCAAACCGGAATGCAGTAATGCTTACATTACTGCTTGGCGGCAGAAATAGGTAAGGTAACAGTACTTTCCCGGACAAAGTCTTTCGCAAAAAGCTCTACTAGTAAATTGACCATATAAATAAAACAACAGTAATCACATACCACGTGCAAATTAACAAAAAATATTCACAGAAAAATATGATATATTTTAATTGTTTTTCTGTTTATGTTAAATTCAAATTCAAAATTCAAAATAATCTTTATTTCATAGGTAAGCATTATTACACTTGAAATCGTCACAATATTAAACTCTATCGCTCATTCGTAATGCAGATTCCCCTGAGAAGAATGAGCAAGAAACTCTAGGTGTTGCTCTTTGTAAATAACATTTACCATATTTTTTTTTTATTTGAAACATCAGAGATCGAGACTACCTTCATGAGCTAAACGGGTTACTACCACGGATTTTTGTCATCCAAGTACGCAGAAGTTGTATAATAACCTTTAGTATAAAGTTTTTGTTTCACTATAGTTTTAAACCTCGTGAAAGGCAAATTTTGTATATCAACCGGAATCTTGTTACAGAAGCGTATACATTGCCCCTTAAATGATTTTTTGACTTTGTGAAGACGACTATCAAGAAAAGCTAGATTATTTCTATTCCTCGTATTAATGTTATGTCTGTCACTATTTTTCATAAATAAATTACTATTCCTTTTAACATAAATTACATTCTCATAAATGTACTGTGAGGCTAGTGTAAGAATGTTAATTTCCTTAAACTTATCTCTCAAAGATACTTTGGGGCCCAGATTGTAAATTGCCCTAACTGCACGTTTCTGCAGGACAAAGATTCTGTTGATATCGGCGGCATTACCCCAAAGCAAAATGCCGTATGTCATTAGACTGTGAAAGTAGCTGAAGTAAACCAATCTAGCGGTTTCGACGTCTGAAAGTTTCCTTATTTTTTTAATCGCGTACACTGCAGAGCCGAGCCGTTTTGATAACTTACTTATATGGGGACCCCATTGCAATTTAGCATCTAACGTTATACCTAGAAATATAACTGTATCCACAAGATTCAATTTTTCGTTTCTAACTACAATGTTTGTAACCGTCTCTCTAACATTGGGTAATATTACACAGTAATTTCACACAATTTGTTTTTTTCTCATTAAGAAGTAGGTTATTAACAGCAAACCAATCAACTACTTTAGATATAGCATTGTTCACATCGTCGTAGGAACATTGGTGCCTTTTAACTTTAAATAATAAGGAAGTATCATCAGCAAACAATACTATCTCATGTTTTACACCCTCCAGTTGCTAATTTAATACAGAGATAGCAAATTATTTTTGTAGCAAGTGTGATGGGATGCACGTGTATAAGTACAATGGATATTGGAAATTCCGGGCTTCATTTTCACTAGAACTGATTTTCTTGGTCTTCATGACCGACATACATTGTACAGACATGCTACCACGACAGGACGCGATAGGCGACATGGTCCGCTGTCGTGCTCGTGAGTCGAATTCGTGTTACGTATCATTCTTCAAGTTTGTTAACTATTTAATATAAATATTTTTTTCAAATAATTTGAAACACTTCTCCGATACTCTGATTATATTACGAACCTTCACTGTTAAAACAAATTAAGGTTTAAACAAAATTTTACTTAAATTTGTATTTAATGGTTTTTTTTTTTGTGATATTTTCCATTTATAGGACTTATAATTTTACTTGTTATAAATATGTTGAAGCAATACAGAGACAGCAGTAAAAGTTACAAGCCACAAGATGAGTGACTGCTGTGACGGAAATTAAACAGCTTCTTGGTGTTGCTTAATTTATATATTACTACTTGATACAACATGTGTTCACTAAATATAGCAGTCAGTATCTTGAGTAAATCACATCATACGTTTAGAATGAAAATGATCCAACAAGAAATCCAAACATTTTGAAAATGCGCAAAATAAGATTTAAAGGTGTGACATTTTCACTTTTTGTTAATTTATTACTCTGGAAGTACTAAAGATAATGCTCTTGTTAGTTGTAGAAAATAATGATTAAACATTTAGCTTTATAACCCAAAAAATTAATTCTGCTGCGCGTCGACGCGCATTGCCATTCAGATGACGACAGGCAACGGGCAGTGCGCGCAAACACTTGCAGTGAACGACAACGTGCGATCATCTGTACTAGTGTATGTACACTGCCTCAAACTGGAAATTAAGCAAGTATGTTATTCCAACCGGTTGACCTATCTATTGAATCTTTTCAAATTATAGTATAGTTTCGTTTACTAAGTGAAGGAGAGGTTGGAGGATACTGCAGAAGCAGAAGCAGAAACAAAAGAATCAGCAGAAGCAGAAAAAGCAGAAGCAATAGAGCAGAAGCAGCAAAAGAAGGAGCAGCAGAAGAAGCAGCAGCAGCAGAAGCGGAAGCAGCAGAAGCTACAGAAGCAGGAGCTATCTAAGCAGACGCGCCAGAAGCAGAAGTGACGGAAGCAAAAGCGGCTGAAACAGAAGCGGCAGAAACAGAAACGCCAGAAGTAGAAGCGGCAGCAGCACATGCGACAGAAGCGGCTGAAACTGAAGCAGCAGAAACAGAAGCATCAGCAGAAGGAGCAAAAGAAACGGAAGCAGCAGAAACAGAAGCAGAATCAGCAGGAGAAAAGGCATCAGAAGCAATTGAAACAGAAGCAGCAGAAGAATAAACAAAAAAATAAAAAAAGATCAACTGTATTTTCTTTTTTTTCAAGCTCAATTAATTTGTTTACCTTCTATTTCTCTAAGAAATGTCGCTTCTTGCAGCTTATTGAAAAAAATCCGTTAAGACTATTTTCATCTAATTAACATTTACTTTTTACCGCATATCATTTCTGCCACGGTCGAGTAGAAGTAGAAGACGTTCAATTTCAATATACATAATTTTACTAATATAGCATAGTACGACCCGGTTGTTTGCGGGACAAAAAGAAGAACAAGGTTTAAAATAAAAAAAGCATAGAAAGTAACAATATAAATTCATAAAAATTCGCACCTTTGTTGTAATAAGGTCACTTCTGCGAAAAGACAATTTTTCAGGAGAGAGATTTATAGATTTTACTAACGAAATTAATCGTTAACTTTTTTATGCTAAAGAAGAGAGTTATAAAATTTTACGTGTAGGTACATAACTTATTTCAAGTAAGTAGTTAGTGTTATTTATAAGAATTTCAAGTGATAGAAGTTCTTTTGACGTATTCCTTGCTTTTGACTCTGGACCAAAGGTATGAATACAGAAAATGTGAAATTAAATTAAGTCTATTAATAGTATTTAACCAAATTAAAAACCTTGTTCGTGTGCGTAGAGGAGACAAATTTTAGATTATTTATAATTATTTTTTAGAATTTCACAATTATTTATTCTATTGTATTATTAAGTTCTGTCGATGTTCCTAACTGTCAAAATCAACGTGCTATCTTGGTTCGATTATATGGTTTACCGCACATGAGTTTACTCGATGATTTCTGATAACACTCGATGCCTCCGGGTCATAGTAATTACTAATTAGACAAAGTACTTATTCAATGAGGGAAATCACTGACAACTGTAGTATAAATATACAAAGTAAGGCACAATTTTCAATTCTGGGGTAGCTGACAAACCTTTTAATTTAATTTGAGACTAGAAAAATTAACAATTTTGTAGCAGTAGAGCTCCTTGTGAAAGAGTTCGTTTAGGTAAGTACTATTTCTGCCGACAAGCAGTAATGTCAGCATTATCCGGTTTTGAAACGTAAGGGAGTTGGTGAAACTACAGGCACATGGGGCTTGTCAACGTATGTATCAGGGTAACGGGCGCAGTGGCAGTACCCCTCAGATCTTTGTGATTCAAAGCTCTTTGTGGCATTGCATAAGGAGTGTCGCTTACCACCAGGCGTACGAATTCTTCGTCTCGTCACTTGTTTTATTTTTAAATTAACATTGATAATAGAAAAAACGTTCCAAATATTTGTCAACATTGTGAAAAGTGCAAAGTGTGAAAAGCTCAGAAACTCGTAAAGAAGCAGTGCAAATAAAAAATTAGTTTGTTTAAGTCAGTTTCACCGAGAGCTAAAACGGGTTTGCGCTAACCGAATTGCAAATAAAATGCGCTCGTTGCCACTAATAATTAGTTCTTTCGTCTACAAAAACGTTTGCATTTTACATATGTAATATGCACGTGCTAAATATTTAGTAATCTGCTGGAAATCATAGAACTGGAAAAATATGTGTGCTAGTTCTTACTTTGAACATCGCAGGCTGTAGCTGAATATCAGCGGCGGCGCTGAAGAACACTCCGTCATTGTGCTGAGCTACAAACGTTTTCATTTCTCACCACTATAGTCAGTTACTTACTAAACGCTTTGTGTAAAGTAGGTTATATTTATTTATTGATGAGTTGAGATAAATAAACGATTTTAGTTTCAGTAGACTCCCTGTGAAAGATATCGTCCAGGGAAGTAGTGCTACCTTATCCAATTGACTGTTACTGCGTTCCGGTTTTGAAGGATAAGGGTGGTGGTGAAATTGGCACATGGGTCTTGGCAACTCATGTCACAGGCGCAGTGAAACAATTAAGGACTATAAGCGTGCACAGCGCACGAACAGAAAAAGTTGACACAAAAACTGATATTTTAGGTTTAGTAACATAATTTCAGTAGATAATACTGACTGTTACTTTAAGATAGTAAAAATACATATTTAGCTTCTTTACGATTTTATTATATTAATATTAATTGTAACTGAGTATGAATTAACAACACAGAAACTCGTCAGCAATAGAATTATCCCGACAAACTTTTAGGAGTTTGGAACTACCTAGGTAGTACTGTTATTATTTAAAAAGAAACATTAATAACACTCAAACTCGAGTGACAAACGTCATTTTAAAATTTTATCACAATGGCTGAAATTGCAAGCGCCGTGACGTCATATTTTTGTCGCATCGCGAGCGCCGCGGCCAATGGCTGCAAAAGAATATCGCAGTGTCAAACATGGTCATAAGTCACAGCTGATTTTAACACATTTTGACAGTTCTGCACAGTAATTTTATCAACGTAAAAATTGAGCGCAACAAACAAGATAAAAAGAAATAAGAAAAACAAACAACAATTACAACGCGCTCACACTAATAGCCCCGCACTAGAGAAACGCTGTATCGCAGGTGCCATGCACACACACATTGACAACCACAAATTACACCGAAACTCACGAAAAAGATAATTGTAGGCCAAAGAAATATTACTTTCGGCCTGCGAATCGAATCCGGGACCTCTGCGTGGCAGACCAGCATAGTAACTAACCGTTCGACCACAGAGGCAATTAAAAGATAGATAGTTAAATTTAAAAAATATATTTACTTATTATTAATGAGTCTCAAACGAGCCTCTACGTATTAAACTATGTGCGCACGCAAGCTTCCCGAAGGCCCGGGTCGTTTTGACCCGGGAGAGCCACTTACCAATTACCTGGTCTCAAAATAATGGAGAGGGGAGCAACGAGGCTAATGAGGTGTAGTTAAGCGCGTCATAACAAAAGAACAAGATATTAATCTGCGAAAGGTTTTAGGGTGCGGTAAAAATGTACAACATACAGTTTTAATAAAAGTTCGTGAATGAAAAAAGGACCAAGGAAATGCGTACCAGAGTAATGTTGTCAATACAAAACCTACTATATCATTTGGACCGGAACAATCTTGATAGGTTGTTTTCTAAATTATTCGTACTGGAATCCCACATATCATCTAGTGTTTTCCCTTTTTTTTTTTCATTTCGTTTAGAGAAATCATTACATAAATCATTTAATGCTTTCACTTTACTTTGTAACTTGAGAAGTTAGTAAATGTTAAGTGTAAAATGAGTTAAAGAGAAGCTTTTAAGTCCTAATTGCTTTATAGACTGTACTTTTCAGCGAGTTTGTTTCTACATAGTTATTGAGTTATTGGGTTTTCGCGATTGATACATATCGATAATGAAACTATATTTTCTGGATTTAAACTCTTAACAGTGGGTGTGACCTGTGATTTCTCAACATGTAATATTTATTTGTTATGCAAGCTGCAAAGTTGTTGTTTGACGCGAAAGCTTGTATTGAAACCTGAGTAAGCGAATGATGCTAAGGGTCATATTCCAGAACATGACTCAAGTATCGCCGTGATCATCAATCAACGAAGCATTATTTGAGCATTAAATCAAGTCTTAAGAATTTCGTTTATTCTTGAATAGTACCCAGTGCCGTACTCAGCTGAACTTCACTCAAGTTTGAGTTGGGATATCCATGGTTCTATGCTATTTCCGTTCATTCATCCGTATTTGTCTATTAATAATTGATTGTATCGCCTCAGTTCTCTTTGCCTTTCACATAGGAAGAATTTTAACATTGTCAAAATCAAATACGGTACGCTGAAATTTGCTATTGGAAAAGAAAATTATTTGTTACGCTGATCGAACGGCATATGATAAACTTACAGTGGCGGCGATGTTCGCTATAATTCCTAAATTACTTCGATAATACTATTGGAAATTCTTAAACGAATGCAGTGCTATTATTTATATGTCTATCACCAAAACAAAGCTTGTATTATTGAAACTACCCAGATTTTAACTTAGAAGTTTAAATTATAACATTCTATTTAAATTTTTATTGAATTGATATTCAATTATTTTTATGTGAAATTACTCCACTAGTTTGTTATAATTATTAATACAAAGATCGAACACTCAGAAAAAAATCCTTCGAGGCCGGCCGGATTGATTGGTTGTTGGTCAAAGTCAAATAATCAATTATTCCATTGGTAAAATATCACACTTGAAAACGCCGTTTTATAAGCTACTTTCAATGTAAGTTTTAAACTTAGGCAATCTTAACATACACTCCGGAATCATATTGTAATAAAAACATGTACCTACAGTTCCCCATAATAGAATCGTTAACTTTAATAATCCCGTACATACAAACGTAAGCAAACCAGAATCTGTATTTCAGCACGATTGGGTAACCACGATTGTCTGATATCGCTCAACTGATATGATAGTTTAAATTAACTTTTTTATCAAATCTTGAACCTATATTGTTGTTTAAATCTGTGTTCCTCCATATCGTACAGGTCTTGTAGGTCTTTCGAGAACCGAAGCTATTGAGTATGATATTCACCATTGATATATTTAGATAAAGATCAAAATTCTCAAATAGTTTCATCGTAATGTTTTAATTTTTTCGCCGATTATTATGTACTCAAGCGCAACCAGGACCTCACTCAAGTAAATACAGATTTTGACAACACTCAACACAAGATTTTACTGTCGAGTGCCGTTTAGTAAACAGCAAAACTGAAACGAAGCACTGTTCTAAAATTAAGACGCAAACTGACACTTCCTCTGACGTTACTCAGGTGAACTCCTATTACAAATTCTACGCTTGAGTAATGTTGTCGAATAAAAACTCTGCTTGAAATCATACTCAAGTCCTGATTTGAGCATTGAGTAGAGTTCTGGAATACGACCCTAAGATTCCTAAGAATCTTGAGCGCAGTGAGGGTTTCAGGGCGCGAGACGCAAAAGAACTTTGCTGCCGAGCGAAATTCACAACTTTTCACCTCACTATAGCGAGGAAAATGGTAGATGAAAGAAAAACAGTTTAACTATAACAAACAAAATTAGTTATCGTCGTCAATTTAATGTCAACAATAAAATATACCGACGGATTTATATTACATAAAAAATGTTTGACAAATCGCGTAGTGTTATGTTTATGTATGTTATGTATTGTTTTTTTTCATCGAAAGATAAAGTTAGGTGCACCACGTCCATCGTCGAGTTCTAATTTCTAATGAAAAAGAAAGCGTTTCCGAGCTAGGGAGGTGAAAAATAATATATTGTTTACATTAAAAAAATATTGTTTTAGTTTCTGCTTACAAACACCTTACTTTACCTATCTTTTACATATTACCTACTTGTGGAGATTTATATATATATATATATTAGCACTGTCACCTGTCCCTTAACATATATTTATTGATAAAAATTTGCTGATAATCGAAATAATAAATAAAATTGCGTATATTTGTTTTCGAAACAAACTAACTTTTAATTTATTACAGCGAATGTCGCTCAGAGCTTTTAAACGCACTGATATGAAAAGCATTGCTCTGTGCCCGTCACCTTGAGACATAAGCTGATAAATTCTATGTGCCTGTTATTTCAACAGCACCCTTATCCTTCGAAACCGGAACGCAGTAATACTCACATTACTGTTTAGCGGCAGAAATAGGTTTAGTAGCAGTACTTCATTGGACGAACTTTTTCACAAGAAGCTTTACTGCTACTAAAATTGCAAGGCCACAGACGTAATGCAGCAGTAAAGGCAGAGAAATGCGCTATTAAAAATGTCTCATCCCCGATATTAATACTTCGGAAGATTCAAACTCTGCGAGTAACTTGTATCCACACATAGCCTCCGTCTACACAGCAATTACAGAGTACAACACGAAACTTTTGAGACAATAGATGTATTCCCGAAGCGTAAATACGCCATTTTAAACTTTATATAGTATAAACAAAAAGTAATATTGTTTTCAATAAGATTAGATTAGATACAAATTAGATATATCTTCTAGTGCTCATGGCAATTGGCCATTACTACTACTTCATTCAACATATTTCAATACAAATAACTTTGGTCTTACCTATTGGTTCTTTCTACTGCTACTTATATATCATAATTATTTATAAACTTCTTCCTATCTGTTTGTATTTTCGTGCTTTTATGCTCCTAATACCCGATCTCAAAGTAGAGAATACATGTAATATGAGCAACAGAGTATAGGAATTCACTCTGGAGCATTACAGAGCACCCAGACCAGAACCAATTTAGAAAAGTTGAATTCCCAAATTGGTCCTACCGGGAGTTACTACACCCACACCGAAAATCGTTAGGACACTAAGGTCGACAAAAACATTTTATTATCCTATATATATCATTTATATATCATTTTATTGTATACCATGTATATATATATATATATATATATATATATATATATATACATACACATGGTATATAATATACGTATATTATTATCATCATTTATATTTTTTACTCAAATTTTGGTACATTTATTTTTAGGCGAACTTTATTTTTACACCACCGCTAGGGTTAGCTGGAAGAGATCTCTTCTAGAGTTATGCTCACTTTTGTATATGTCCTTTGTAACATGTGTTTTACGTGTCTTTTATTTGTGCAATAAAGAATTATTATAACCATGTAATTTGGAAATTAATAAATATTTTGGAAATGAAGTTTTTTTTCTCGGATATATTTGTTTTCTCAAACAAATGTTTATAGATTCACTTTTGGTTTTACCCCCGGCCCATACTAATTACAGGTAAAACTAGTCTATGTGACGTGCAAGCAATAATTTCAACATTTTATGTAATACTTTTGATCAATACGAGTGTGATTTCGGCAATGAGAGCACTCAGTGAGCATTTCTTTGACTCTTAGTGAGGCTTACAAGCTGAGGTTTTTTCTTTGTTTTTCTTTTTTTATGTTTTATAATAAGTAAGCATTGACTTACAAATAAATAAGTAAGGTAAATTAAGCACCCAGATTCCTTATTATATTTTTATTTGTGAGGATCTTTAATTGGCTCTCAGTAAAAGAAAAGTCGCACGATTTAACCTTCACTGGGTTCGCGGAGTAGCAAATTAATTTAATTCCTTTTTATTTTCTTTCTTTATTTACGTCACCATTTTGAAGATCGGCCTATTTTATTACAGCAACCGAAAAACAGTTGATTTAACAAAATAAAATGAGTGTTTGAGATAAAGTTAACTTGATTTTATTGAACCAAATGTAAGTAAGTAAGTAACCGTACTCGCTACACCCTGTCATTCATCCCTATCGCCCGACTTAGTTATAAGGTTCGAATAAGTCGAAAATTAGAAACCAAATAAAATAGTATTTTTTGTAACAAATGGGAAATTGAGAGAGCGATGAAGTTAAAACGGTGTTAAAGAAAGTGGGCGCTGACAAATGGTGTAATTAATCTGTCATGAGGTTGCTGGACTCAACGACGAGCAACAAAAGCTGGGCCGATGCCTTCTAAATAATGGCCCATTTGGTTTTACTGAGTAAATTTGAATGAGCAACATGTTGCTCGTTTTCAAACAAAGAACGTAAACGCATGACCAAGTTCTAAATAACATTTTCAATTATATTTACTGCACGAATGGCTAGTTTAACCAAACTAACGCAGCGAATAAACCTGCTTCTAGCCCCAACAAAGCGGGGCCGTCAACAAAGCTCACTTACTGAACCGCAATACGGAACATCCAATCGACCTGCTGCCCCCAGGCAACTCCCATGCGGATATTGACTACCTTATAAAACAAACACAAAAATCGTTTCATATTGCGGCATATAAAGTATTAACGATTCGTTCGTTGTCAAATTATTTAGAATTAAACTGTTAAAGTAGTTAATTATATCGCCACTGAGATATACTGGAGGGTTAACTAATTAAGAAGTTTGTTAGCATTCCAAGTAAAAAAATCAGAGAAGCTGTTTTTTGGAGAGCACAGAGTACAGTTGGTCGTCAAATTAACCCGTGTAAGCGTCCGCGCAAATTGGATCGGAAGCAGCTGTCACCACGGTGGCAACCGCTCGTTGAAAGCTCAAATTGTAATGCTAATAATTCCACCCTCTATTCCTACTCGTGAATAGACATATAAGTTTTAGCAGTTACCGTTTTACCGTAGTAAGCTTATAATAACACTAAACTATCTAACTTATAATAATAATAAACTGCCTCGGTGGCCGAACGGTTACCATGCTGGACCGTGAATGCCACGCAGAGGTCTCGAGTTCGATTCCCGGGCCGGGCGAAATATTTATATGGCCTGCATTTACGAGTATTTCTCTCGTGAGTTTAGGTGTAATTTGTGCTTGTCTATGTGTGTGTCCATGGCTCTCGGTTTCTCTAGTGCGGGGCTATTAGCGTGTGCGTCATTATTATTTATTTTACGAGAACGAAAATTTTGATCATTCTGTAAATAAATTGAAAAGTTATTAAATTACATGGTGATACTTAATCCCACAAATATATGGGGGTACAGCGAGAAACGTTTGTAAAATCTGGTCAGTGCTCGTGCATGCCATCCAATCACAGAGCAGTGCATTCAATTATGTAATACTTGTCAGACTTGTTGCAGCGCGGCTAGAGTCACCTTTCAGCAGCAACGATGTTCTTATATGGCGAGTCATCGGCGAAAAGCTTCTTTAATTTCCTGATTGCGCGAACGAAATGTGCGGACTCGGAAAGCCAGGAAACCTTCAGCGAGCAACGAGACGCGCTGCCGGGTAATGTTGTTTGTACTTGTCTCTGACTACGATTTGTATTTCAGGGTATCTTTGTTTAAATTTCGCCGCTGCAGCGTCGCAGCGTCGCGCGCACCGACGGTGCATATCGAATTACTTGCCCGACAACGGAACAGTACCGCAGCAGACGACACGGGCGCTCACTTGAAGTTGGAGAACATTAGATTAGAGGTATTTAGTTAGTCTTCTCTACTCAAATTAAGTCTAGTGACTCTAAACGTTACAAGTTCCTATTAGCAGCTGTAGTTAGGATTTTAGTTTAATATTTTGCTTTGAGGTGAGACACTTGATAATCAGGTTTTATTTTAAATGGATCTTACATATATAAACAATTTTATAGACACTTTTAGGTTAAGTAATAATAATAATAATAAAATTTGTAAAATTCAAAATTAATTCTTTAGGCCTTGGGAGAGGCGAGAGTTTAAAATAAATACGATAATAATAATAATAATAATACATTAGCCAATGCCGGAAAATACCGCCTCGCCCATTTAAAAAAACTTCAATTTTTAGTCTTTTAGGCCTTGGGAGAGGTGAAAGTCTAAAATAGAATACCGAAATGGAAATATCATTGAAAAATTCAAAATTTATTTTTTAGGCCATGGGAGAGATGAGTGTGCAGTACTAATATTATTTAGTTTAATTAGTTCTATGTAAAGTCGTAAATTCTTTCTGTTAATTGTTATTTTTAAGTGCTTTGAATATAGTAATACTTGGCACCGGCTGCAACGAATACTAGCGATTGAAATGAATCTATGAAAAGCAACGACGTAAAGCGAAAATTATTTAATACTTGCGTTCTGCCGTGCCTGTCGTATCGTTTTGTGATTTTACATTGAGATAAATTCGCCAAATTCCAACGTTCAATAGAAAGAAGTACGATAGTCTTCGACTACAAAATATACATAAGAAGGAAAAAAATACATCGATGAACCGAACTAGAAAAGGTGAAGGAGCCGATATTATCGTCATTATCGAATTTTCACAGTATCAATTTACATATAAAACGAAACGAAATAAGAATGAAAATAATTTAATGCAGTGACTTAAGTAATATGTATATGAAATTGTATGATACATGGTTATATGTATCATACATACAAACATATCATATATAATTTTCGCATTAGCCAATTCCTTTCACAAAGCATACTCCAAAAATACATGTACATATTACAATTCAAAAGAAAAACGACCGTGCAAGGTTTTTTGCAGGGTGTTTGGAACTTAAATCCGCTTTTTAAATTTTTAAGTGATAGCGTGAGAGTGTGGAGCTCAACAGAAACGAAGCGTATCGTGGCAGGCGAGAGCTACCGACCGCACCGCCACTGTCGGCACTCGAGCTCTGTCCTGGAAACACACTCAGCTGAAAGCCGCCGGAAAGTGTTAATTTTGTAACAGTTCCCGCTCTCTTAACAGCGAGCCCGAGCGCGCCTGCCGACTATAATAACGATCGCACTACCCCTGCTCAGTATTTATGACGTTTTGCGCCGCGTACAATTTCCTCATATGTTGGTTTACTACGTTTTAGTTTCGTGCGAACTAATAAATAATGCACCCTACATTCTCTCGTAGCCACATTGAAAGACATTTCTTCATGGAATGCAATGTTTCTTAGCGAATGAAGTGATTACCTTGTTCTTAATATTTTATTTGGGCTTCTCTCGAGTAACACAAAGGCCAGTCTTATTGTGAATAATACATTGTCTCTCTGCAACTGTGAGCAAATCGCAAGTATGGGTTTTCTTTACGCTCTCCTCTGTCTTTCTGCTAAATCCTCAAGTGTGCTTTGAATTTTACAGAGAGAAAATTAATTAAAAACAAACATTAATTCTAGTGCATAGGAAATGTTCGCTGAGGCACTCTTGGACGGCTTCAGCAGCGGGTAGCGTCTCTGGTGGTTTAGAGAGACGAACGGCCAATACATGTCATGGATAGCTGGACAAGTCAAGTGTGTTAGAACTATACTTACATGGTTAATAAGGAATATTTATTCATATAAGGAATATTTTACTAACACAACATGGAAATTCGTCAAAATAAAAATTTGCATTGAATTGAACAAAGACTTAAACATGGTCTTACTACTGTTGTACGTACCGACAATGTAAACAGTAAGGATCTAGTCATGTATGTACATTGCGGATACTATATGCTATAATGTAATGACATAAGGGTGTTAGAGGTAGTTTCAACGGAAATCAACCAGTTCAACTAAAATTATGAAACAGAAACGAACAAATTGTTAGAACTATTGGAGCAGCAATTGTATATTCAAAAGGCCCCGGTACCGGTGGTAGCAAGCGAGCGGTCGTAATTTATGTTCCATCTGTCTGTGCCAGATAAGTCTTTATTTGCTATCCGTCTTGCCACCTCCGACCACCGTAAGTTCCACTTTGGAAACTTAACTTGCACAATCTTTTACACGTGATAGCTACGCCAACACTTAAGTTGCAGGAAAATGTTACTAGAAAATGAATAAATTATACCGTATATAGTCGGAATTGATATGCTACATAAATTGTAGCAGAGATCAAATCAAATCAAATCAAAATAATCTTTATTTCATAGGTAAGCA
>NW_020653750.1:9916271-10007845 GCF_003589595.1 Hyposmocoma kahamanoa | reverse complement strand
GTAAATTGCCCTAACTGCACGTTTCTGCAGGACAAAGATTCTATGATGTAGAGTTCGTAGCAAGAATTTGCTACAAAAGTCGTAGTGCTTCGCCTAATTTCAAAATGAAAGAAGACTAGCAATGAAGTTATTCAGATTTAGGTCCACCCAAAAGAATTAACAAACATATACTTACTAGAGAAATTATAGGAGGATTTTAACATAATATTGATGGACGACTCAAACCCTGTACTGTATTATACTGTATTTATATGTATACATAGTCACTATTATTATTATTAAATACTATTAATTATAGAATATATTCTACAAATATGTATGTCACGACCCGCCTCCACGGATGACCAGCGTTCAGCCTCCATGGATGACCAGTGAACTGACAGGCCACAAAAACAAACTTACTAGAGAGACAGGAATTCAAAATTAGACCGACTTTCTTTTGACAAACGACGACGTCTGACGTCTGAGAGCAGTCGTGACGTCTGACGACTTCTCCTAACTGAATTTGTACAGACAGACCATACAATGTATGAAGCGTAAATTGGAATATTTCACATCCTTGCTATAATATGGCCACGTATTCAAATTACAACATTTCAGGAAGAGAGAGAGAAAGGCCACAAATTAGCAATAGTGGTGCGGTCAGCGCGGCGTTCAAAGATTTCGCGTACATTGTTTCTTGTGTTGGATGTATCCAACTTGTGTTGGATACAGCCAACACACATTTGCGTGCAATGTACGGGCAAACCTTGAACGCACCGCTGACCGCACCACCTTTCTGAATAAAGATCTGGATAAAGAGGTTTCAAGACTACGCCCGAAATCAGTCGGTAACATTATTATGCTTAAATAGGAGAGCTATAAAATTTCACTTATACGTTATTTGGTTCCTGTAGGTCGTATCATATTTAAGGCTTTCGTGTGACAAAAGCGCATTTGACATATAGACCACATGTGCTTTTATTATAAAAAAGGTACGAATTAATATTTACTGTAAATGATCAGAAATGAATTTATTGTTTCTCAAAATATTCTCCGTTAGCGTTAATGCACTTTTTCATACGAATGAACCAATTTTGAAAACATTTATGCCATTCCTCAGTGACAATCTCTGAAACACATTTTTCATACTCTTCGACAGCCTCTTCAGGTGATGAAAATCGTTGACCGCGTAACTGGTTCTTAATTTTCGGCAATAAATGAAAGTCACAAGGTGCCAGGACGGGACTGTACGCGGGATGGCTCATAAGGTTAACGTGGTTCACTTCAAAATTCATTTGTCTGTCTGGCCGTGTAAGACATTACCGTGGTGCAAGATGATACGGCGTTTACGGTTATTTTTACGGAGTTTGTCAATAACTTCCGGCAAACAAATAGTCGTGTACCAATCTCTATTCACGGTACAACGATTCTCCAAAGCAACTGTAGCCGGGTGCGTCTCAGTTGTTCGAAAATCAAATAAACTAATTTCAGAACATATACCGTTCATATAATATAATTTTCATTTGGACTAATTTCAGTTCCTATATTTTAACTTCATATAATTGTTGTTTGATATAACATTCACATTTTATAACTTTTTATAAAATAAAGCTCATATCATATAACTGTCATTTCATATATTGTCAATTCTGATAATTTTCACATAGTATAATGTCATTTTTTATAAATAATAAAGTTAAACCCGGCTCGCCGTGGTACTTGTCTGTTCGATACTAGAGTGTAACTTTATGTTTTCAATAGTATAGTTTACATAGCTGAATCTTCGTTTCGACAAAATTATTATTGTTACACACTGGATTCCTTGGTGGTTTAAAAGAAAACAAATGTATTTCACATAGGTCAAATCTTGGTTGCGTCCTCTATCTAGTAGGTTAGGTTAGGTTAGTATATGAAAAAGCCGCCAGAAGCGAATTTGTTTGCGTTTACGAACATAGTTTCAGGTCAAATTATAATTGATATACTATTAGTTTTAGGAATATCGTTTGTTGAAATTGAAATAAAAAAATTATACACATATAATCAGCATTTATTTAGTAAAACATAGGAAAAAATTAGTTTATATTCATAATTATTATAATTAATATTCATTAGAAATTTCTTTTTAAATTTAAATTCGAAGCTATGCTTCTTAAAAATTGACCGGTTTCCATATTCACTATTGTGGTTGCACGAGACTTGCATTGCTTGGTTTGGTATAATTCACAAATCCAATACACTGTATTATTCACTTGTCTGTTTTTATTATAAATAAATCCATTAACAAACAATTTCAGACGTCCTTTCGAACTTTTAAATGTACTACTGTTTAAAATAGACATATTTGAATTTTATTTTCAACAATTTTCTGACCAAATACAACTTCTCAACGACTTATTAACTTATTTGTGACAGACAACATGAGCATTTTTTTCATCTACCCCGTATTTATACTAACTACAAAAATAATTATACGTATAACCGTACATTAGTTTTTGCTACTTGCGTATAATCAGGCGTTAGGTTAAATGATATTTATATAAATTGTTGTTATATTAACTGAGGTTTATAACTTATGATTGTTATTAGAAATGAGTGTTAGAGTACATGATTGTTATATAAAGTGAAATTATAATATTTAAGTTTATATTAAAAGTTTATTTATTTATTTGTTTATTATTAAATGAGTTTATTTGAAATGAACGTATGACAATTGAGCGTTATGTTAAAAAAAATTATATGACATATTACACACCCCACTGTAGCCACGTTATTTTTTAATAAAACTGGACACCTATACGCTTGATTGCTGCTTTGTTTTGGGATCGTAACTATAAATCCATGTTTCGTCACCTGTTACAATGTCCCATAACAAATTTGACGCCCCGTAAGCATGGCATTGCACCAAGTGACGCGATCCGTTTTTGGAGCCTCAGTCAAATTGTGTGGGATCCACCGAAAGCAAAGCTTTGTCACACCCAAGGGTTTGTGTATTATTGATTGTATTTGACTTATGCCTATGCACATGCCTGTCTGTTTTGAGCATATGGTGAACAGCATCCATGTTTTTGTTGTTCACAGTAGTGGACGGGTGACCATCACGAAATTCGTCACTGAGATTCACACGACCGCATTTGAATTCTGCAAACCAGCTATAAATGGTTGTCTTGCATGGTGCTTCATCGCCAAAAGCAGTTTGTAGTCGAGCGACGCTCCGCTGAGCAATTAAATTACACTTAAAATAGAAAAAATCATACTACGAAAGTTTTCACGAGTTAAATCCACGGTGATGTAGACAACTAATTTCTAAAATGACGCCACTATGTAAAAACAAGTGACAGTCAGATGAAACAAACTGTATTCTACAGCCAAAGAGTTCCATTTTCAAATGTTGTAATTACTTTTTAAACATTTTTTATGTAAGTGGCCAGTTCCGGAAACTTAAAGTGCACCCTATGTACCAAGTAATGGAACAAACAAATCGCTCGACTAGTTCATCTAGCCTGACTCGCCTGTCTTTGCCTGATGGTAAGCGACACGCCTGTCCATAAAAGTACGCTTAGTAGTGGCTTCATTACACCAACGGTACGATTTCTTGACCGCTTTAGTAATTATGATACTGACCGAAAATTTAGAATTGCTTACTTACTATACTTCAGAGTAGGGTTTGCATTATAAAATCAGACACAATGTTGCAGTAGTCATAGGATCTGTAAAAATATAAGTGATTTCAAATCCGGAAAACATAGTCTCATTTCCAATGTGTAACAGTCGCGAAAAGCCAAAACTCACTTTGTTGTTGTCTCCTGAAAATATAAATAAATACACACGACAATACAAACAAGCACACACTCATAGCCCGCAATAGGGGAACCGTGTGTCGCGGGTGCCATGGACACACACATCAAAGATCATCATTAATTTGATATGTATGGAGGAAATAGTTGCGTCCAATTTATAAGTACGCAATCTTAATATCGAATATGTAATTAGATATTTAATATATTTTTATTTATTGTTTTGCAAGGTGCTCTACACTCCTGTTCCACATTATATTTGAAAGAAACTGGAACACAAACTAAACATAAGCTCTCGCTCTCTCTCATCACGGATAACAATTCTCTAACAATATATTGAAGAAGTTACGATTAAAGTGTAAAGATAAGTGCGTGCGTGCGTGCGCATGTGTGCTAAAGGGACAAAGGCGCCGCGCAAACGAGTGTCTTTTGTTGGATACAAGTAACCGGCAACTAGAAACGAATATTCTCTTTCCATACAAATTGCGATAGCTGCAATCGACTATATCCAGCTGTCACATCAGGCGAGTATGTCAAATTCATATCAATTGTATGAAGGAATGTTATATTGTATGAATTTGGAATGTTGTTTAACAAAACAGTGAAACATTGCTACACCAATTTAATTGTACGACAACCGAGTATGTAACATTTCAGAAATAAAAAGTTGTAGGTACAAACGGTCATGTATATGGGAACGGCTGTCTTCCAAATACGGGGAATAAATCTTCTTAGATTACCGGGAATAAATTTTCTTCCGTACCAGGAATACGTTTTTGAACTTGCCTTGCTTGATACCTTTGAAGCGTGTAAGTGAATGTCAATCACAGTGTGAATCTTTCTTGTGTGTCGGTTACTGTGCCACTGACGTACAATTAGCTTGTGAGTTACCTGATTGGTATAATAAAAGTTAAGTTTGAAATTTTCCATGAACTTAGTGGAAAGAAAACATCGTGAGAAACCTTGCACGCGTTTGCAAAGTAAAAATGTAATGAAAAAGGGACTTTAGTTTGACTTCCGAAAAGAAGACGGTTCACAATTTCCGTGAATGGTATATATTCGACATAAAAACGTAGTAATAATATGCCATGCCAATTGCCTGGTTTCAATCCAGGAAAATCGTGTACAGTGTACTTGTACCATGAATACCAAACGGAATTCACTCTACATCACTATCCAGACCAGAACCAATTGCAATTGCTGGTCTGACACATAGAGTTCCCGGGTTCGGTTTCCGAACCGGGAGAAATATTTCCAAGGCCTACATTTATTTCTCTCATGAGTTTGGATGTAATTGATAGTTGGCCATGGTACCCGCGAAACAGGGTTTCCCTACAGCGCGGGACTTTAAGTGTGTACGTTATTTATTTATTTAATTTAGAAATGTCCGTTTCCCAAATTGTTTCTACCAGGAATCGAATCTGGGACCTTTCAGCTAGCGTTCACAGTGATAACCGTAGGACTACTAAGATCATCAAATTAGCAAAATCTTGGAATGGAAATAAGCAATTTTATATTGGATTAAAAATTGATGTACACACTTTTGAATTCAAAGAAAGAAAGGAAGAAAGCAGGACCCATGTAAATAGTTTTTCACTATAGATATTAAGTATTGAGAGATTTTAACGTGTGAGTACTAAAGTCCAAAGTAACTATCCCAATATTTCACAAAGGGACACCGTACATTATATCCTATACAACAATAATATTTGTCATAACAAGGGTACAGCCACGAACAGTTCTTAATTACAACCGCGGACACTGGGTCATGTAATCACATTATATTATGTAACTAACAATGTTTAACTACAAAAGTAAAATATCGAAATATTACATTAAGTAACGAGTTCTTAGGCTATGGCGATTGCTACAAATTGGAAATGAATCTACTTTTTTCCCAAAAACAATTTTCGGAAAAATTACTAAACAGTTGGAAACTATAGATCGAAGGCTGTTTTTTTTATAATATCAAGTGACGGGACGAACGAGTCGTGCGCCTGATGGTAAGCTACACGCCTCTCCATAACAGTTGCAGTGCCACTCAGAGCTTTAAATCGCAAAGCTCAGAGGGGCACTGCCTCTGCGCCTGTACTCTTCAAAACCGGAACACAGTAATGCTGACATTACGGCTTGGCGGCAGAAAGGTGATGCTCGTATTATGTTCTGTGTTTGGATATATCACATATATCACACAATTGTTGTTTAACATAATTTATCTTTCCCTTATTCACTTGATGTGTTTGTACTACATTCGCGGTGGGTGCCTGGAGACCTATCATACAATCTAGACTTAGTTTAGGCTTCAGTCTCCCACAAAAGTGACTAATATTTAAGTACATCATAGTTATTGTACGTTGTGTCTTTTTGTGGGGTAATAAATTATTTTGTATTTGTATTTATTAATCTAAATCGATCAAAATAAAAACACCCAGTTTGGGATCCAGTATTTTTTCTGATAAAAATATCCCAAGCAGGCATAAGACTGCAGTACCTATGAAATATATTTTATTTCTAAAATTTATTTCTCTCACAATGCGAATTGGGGACCTCATACAAATATTTTAATTACTTTGCAGATATGTGTAGGTTTCTTCATGATGTTTTCGTTCACTAAAAATGTCATGGTAAATTTTTAAATCAAACTTCTCACATAAATTCCAAAATCTCAGAAGTGCAAGCCGATTTCGAACCCACGACACTCTACTAGTGAGGTGGAGGGTCAAACCATTAGGCTGTTTTATTTCTAATTTCCTTTTAATAATAATAATAGTAAAAATAATAATAGTAATAATAACGCTCACACTCAACATAGCCCCGCACTAGGGAAACCCTGTGTCGCGGGTGCCATGGACACACACACACATAGACAACCACAAATTACACCCAAACTCACGAGAGAAATAAATGTAGGCCATACAAACATTTCTCCCGGCCCGGGAATCGATCCTGGGACCTCTGCGTGGCAGTCCGGCATGGTAACCGTTCGGCCACAGAGGCAGTTAATGAATAACTTTAATTTAGTGAAAATTCAAGTAAAATATATTGTAAAACATATGTAACGTAAGTTGGAATATTCTTTAGTAAATTAAAAAGATTTGATTTAAAGATTTTAATATACCAATTAATAACTTTAACTCTTATCCATAAAATAGGGTGGTTTGCATTAATACATCGATTTGTTTATGTACTCGGGGCATTAATATTAGCTATAACTACTTCTAGTAGCTATAGACCTCCTTGTGAAGTTTTTGTCCAGGGAAGTACTAACCATTTCTGTCGCCAAACATTAATTGAGTGAGCATTACTGCGTTTCGGTTTTGAAGGGTATGGGTGCTGGTGAAATTACAGGCACTTGGGACTTGTCAACTTATGTCTCAGGGTGACGTGCGCAGTGGCAGTGACTCTAAAACCTTTGCGATTTAAAGCGCTGAGTGGCACTACAACTGTTGTGGATAGACGTGTCGCTTACCACCAGTTGTTCGGCCCGTCACTTGGTGTTATAAAAAAAAACTAATTTAACATTTCAGTCAGCCATGACCATGTACAGAACCCGAAACGTTGGATTGTTTGAAAACATTTGGATCTGAAAAAAAAATTCTTTCTATTCGAATATATGAAATTAATTCTTTTTACAGATCACGTCAACAAATACAAATTTTATTTGTAATAATCTCAGTCCAGAGCATTGACTTACAAATAAATGGACGACGGGTCTAATACAGAAACCACGAAAAAAATGTCCCAAGTCAACCTATTCGAAATTTAAATTGTAATGTCATCACAGTATCGCGCTGTCAGTAGAACAAATGAAGACTAAAACGGAGTTTGGCGCTCTGTATACAATTTTAGCGCCTTACAAGTGCGGACACTTTTTAGCACGAACCCGACGTCCATATAATTGTAAGTCAATGGTACAGAGTACTAAAAAAACCGACCTCAAAAGTACGTGGAATTACGTCTATTTGCTAAGTTTCATTGAAATATCCCCTAGTTCGCCACTATACAGGACTTGATACTGGAGATAATTAAAATAGGTTCTCACTACGACACTACTCAAAGTATATCGAAAGAAAAACGCCTTGAATTGGAGAAATAGCAAAATCAACTTAATAATTGCTAAAAGTAATTGCTCCTAAATTAAAGTTAGGCGCTATTTATAAAAATGAATCTTCATGTGTGAACAGCCACCCTTTGAGGTGGGTGATTTTGTTCAAAATAAAATGGGACCACTATGGAAATACCCCCTTTCCAACAAAAAAGAATCATGAAAATCGGTTCACAAATACTGGAGTTATCGCGTAACATACATACAAAAAAAAAACAACATACAGTCGAATTGAGAACCTCCTCCTTTTTTAAAGTCGGTTAAAAAGTAAGAACTCAATTAGGTTGCGTGGGCTGATCTCTATAAAGAAGATCTGTTTTACTTATTTATTTATTGCATACAAGTAGGTTAGGTTAGGTTTGTAGGATAGATTATATATATATAATCTATCCTACAAACCTAACCTACTTGTAACCTAAGCCTATAGGCTTAGGTTAGGTATTCGAACATCCCCCCCGAAGGGGTTCCCGCCTTGTCGTGGCGGGGGGGCTCTAGTAGCCGTGGTCGATTTCATCCCACGGTGAAGCTAAGAGGAACCCACGGGGCCGGCCGATGATGGTGGTAGGCTGGCCCGAGGAGGAGGGCGTTCCGCGCGGGGCTCGTCTGGTCAGCGGGACCGCGCGGATGCGCGAGGAGGAGGGTCGCGGGGGGAGAGACGTGTCGGTGTGTCGTTGCCGCTCGTCCTGTCCTCCGCGACCCTGGCGGGGCTGCACCGCTTTCGACGATGCAGTGGCGGCGGGGCCGCGGGGGAAGAGACGTGTCGGTGTGTCGTTGCCGCTCGTCCTATCCTCCGCGGCCGAATGTGGGCGGTTGACCCGTGGTGGGCGCTCCAAGGGACTCTCTTCAGAGAGTCCGCGCGGAAGCGCGTTAGGTGTTGCGGCGGAGCCTGCCATCAGATCCGCCGCGGGGGCTGGGGGAGCAGCCACTGAACTTCACAGTTGAGTGGATGCTGTCCTGGCCCCCCGTGGCCCCTGGGTAGCGGACTCGGGGGAGTTCGCTGCCCAGCATAAAGGGGCCCGGGATGGAAGGCTCGTCTGGTGTTCGGCGAGCCTCACATTCGGAGTCGGGGGTCCGATGTGTCTCCCTTCTCGAGGAGGGGCTGCGCAGGGCGCGGCCAGCCGCTGGTGGGGGCGCGGACGAGTGCAACAGCGTACCCGTACCCCCACCTACAGCGGAGGGGAGGAACACTCCGGGGGTTTAGTGCGGTCGGGCTGCTCCCCTTCAGGGTTCAGCCCAGTCCCACATAACCCCGGCTCTGCCCCCGCGGGGCCGGGGTATCTGTAAGCAGATTCCCTCGGAATATAAAAAAAAAAAGGTATTCGAACATGACCCTGCGCAAGGATATTCCAATTATGACTCAATATAATGCAAAAGACACAATTAAAGTACTAACTAAATTAATTAAATTTTTTACGCTTTTTCATTTTCTAAATCATCATTTAGAAACTCACAGAAAATAGCACTTTGATTATTATGTACTATTGTACATACGTAGTATATTTTAAGTAGATAGAAAGTAGGTAAAAAGATTTTCTTGTTTCATCTTCGTCTTAGGGATTTTATTGTAAATTTGTATAGTATGGATTGTTTTTTAATGTTTGCATTGTTATGAGTGGAGTTTGTAGTTGTTTATTGCGACTAGCTCTATTGCAATATTTATATGATTTTTCTTACTTAAAGTGCTGATCCAAGAAATTAAATGGAAGGAAACGATAGAATTTTTTCTTTTATAAAGTACGGTTTACAGCTGTAAACCGTAACGTTTGCCATGATAGAAAACATTTCTTTGGTAACACAAAAATCTCTCTCTCCCTATAACAGTATGCCATACTCTCATCCATGTATACCCATAAGCATATATACTGCTAACGAAGCATTGAAACCTATTGCTGTTCTCCTGCCTTCATCTTAGGAAATCAGCACACACTGAGTTTCATTTCCAACGAGTACCATAGACAATAAGAATTTTAGGTCAGAACTAAAAAGAGAGCCTTTGTGATATGGTTTATGAAATTGTAATTGACAGATTAAAGCACGGGAGTAGAAAAAGTGTATAAAGCAACTAGGACTTAAAAGGTTCTCTTTAACTCATTTTGTATAAGTATATTAAGAGTATCTGCGCACTACACAGTTCGTATCAGTTCCGAATCCGAGAAATGACATAGGTGTCCGAAGTGTCATTTTATCTCTAGGCATACAAGCGAAATTCGTTTTTTCTCGATTAGAATCGGACTTAGTGCACAAGCAACATTCAAAATGGGTCCGAATTTTCTACATTTGTATAGTCTCAGATTTGGAACAAATACAAATCGGATGCTGTGCGCAAAAACGCTAATTGTGATGCAGTAATTGTATGCGTATAAAATTTCCATAACACTTCGTAGTTACTGAATTCTCAAGTTACAATGTAAACTGAAAGCACTAAATTATTTATGTGATCCATCGTCTAGGCGAAATTGTAAAACTCTTGCATAATAAAATCATGCAATATCAGTTAACAAATGTTGAGCTCAGTTAAATTGTTCGACTTAATTACTTTCAACTGAGGTGAGACGAGTCTGGACAAACAGAAGAGGCGACCATCCGTCATTTTGACTAGTTTTATATATCTCACTAAAGCCGAAAAGACTAGATGTTCTACCTCTAAGAAATTTTATTTCTAAAACTTTTCTTATAGACAATTAGCGTTGATGTACAGTCTTATTTATGACAGGTTTTTCCATACTCTAAGAGTGGTTCTTTTTTTTTTCTTCAATTTAATTTTCATAAACCTAATATTGTAGTAATTTATAAGTCATACTTGGTTAATTTAGCGTTTATTTAGACGTGACTAGACTACATAATAAGGAAATAATTTTTTCAGCTCAGGTTTCAATACAAGCACTCGTATCAAACTACAACATTGCAGCCTTGCATAACAAATAACTATTATTGAATTTGTTAAATTTTTGATCTCCTAGAAAAATAAGTTTGTTAGATTTCCTTTGATCTTGTAAATAAATAAGCGAAAAACTGGGCTTTATCGAACTTACAATGTTTAGCATTAATAAAAGTGACTTGAGTATTTTATTGCTTTTTATTTATTTCTTCTTCTTGGTTTTAGATATTCGTTCGAGTATTGATTCAATATTCGGCATGCGGCCGATTAAGTTGAATACGGTGTAGTACCGAATATCCGTTACTGTTTGTTCCCAGTAGTTCCATATACTAAGTTCCACGTCGAAGAATTGTAACTTTAATATGTCATATTCCCATTAGTTCCATGTCATTATAAACTGCAACTCTAAAAAAAACCATAGCAGGAACTCTCATCGAACTGCGATCAGCTGGTCAAATGTACCACAAAATAGGGAAGCACAGTTAGTTCTCCGTTTCAACAGTCTTGATAGACCGTCGTATCCGCAACAGTACAACGTCGACGTATCTGCAACGTTCTGACAACAGAGTAATTGCCGCGAGACGAGTTCTTTGTGGACCAACCAGTGGGATAAAGGGAAATTTGCAGCTTCATATCTATCAACACGCCCTTTGATCCCTTAATGTATTAGACAACATTGCGAATTACTTTGAAATTTAAAAGCTTACCAAAAATTGATTTAAAATTCAACGAACAGTCGGCGGATATTAAGTAAAATTCACTTTTTAATTGTACCAGAGATTAATACACTCAGCTAGCGAGGTTTATACTAAAATATGCAAGCATATTTGAATTGCAACTACATCACGACGCCGTTCATTTTACGACCTCTTTGGCCCGGTGGTTAGTATTATTGGCACCTGTTAAGGAAATTCGAATCCCTTGGATGGTGCCCTCAGAATTAATTTCCTTTCTCTAGTATTTATGGTACGTGGAATTACTTAGTTGTGACCAGATTATTTTGCCTGGCAGACATTAGAACATTATATTACGTCATGACAAATAATAAATAAACATTGAGATTTGAGTCTTCATAAAATGAAGCAGACATTTCTAGATAAAATTAAATCACATCTTACCGAATAACAGTTTAAACATTTATATAACGTAGTAATCCTACTTTGTAATCCATTTGCAATTATATCTCAACTTAAACCGCTATTTTCTTAAATGTATAGTAACACGTTCCGGCTGAAACAGCACTACTTTGTAAAGCTGTGTTTATTCAATTCGGCTGCAATATACTCAAAAAGATACCTTAACTAGAATTAATAAAAGTACAGGAATGGTGACTTTACTCTTAAGAAAGCGGACATGCAAAAACACCAGAAGATTATGTGGCAAAGTCTTCTTTACTTTAATTGAGTTTCTTTGATTAAAACAGTTGACAATTTTCTCACAGTCGAAGTTGAAAGTTGGAACATTGGTGGAGGACGCTACGTGGCCCGAAGCGGGCGAACTCACCCTCTGATGCCCCGGAGACATTGCCATATGTGTGCATTCATACATACACTACAAGGCTTCGATTCACCATTTGTTTGCCCAACGTTGTGCTGTTCAATGTTTTGAACATTCATAACTTTTAGGCACATATGCAAACACGGTCCTGCCAGTGATCGAGTGCTTTGCAGAGTGCTCTACAATGGATTTATTTATAACTGCGAGCGTGTTTTTGGATTAACAAAACCTACAGGCTTGTGAAATAACTAAAACTGGACATATAAATTCTAAATTCTAAGTTTAACTTGTATTTCTCGTATTTCTAAATAGTATGAATTGTAACAAATCTAGGATTCTAATGGACGGAGTCAAATTTGTCATTAATTTATACATTACACAACATCACATGCGTTGCTCTGATCCCAAAGGAAGTAGTTGTAACTAAAGCACTTGTGTTATGGAAATCGGCAACAACGACAGTACCAAAAACACCCAGTTCCGAGACAGTATAGAAAAGTTACTTTTTTCTACATTTTTTTATAATACCAAGTGACGAGACGAACAAGTCTGGTCGTAAGCGACATGCCTATCCATAACAATTGCAGTGCTACTAAGAGCTTTAAATCGCAAAGATCTTAGGGGCATTGCTACTGTGCCCGTCACCTTGAGACATAAGTTAACAAGTCCCATGTGCCTGTAATTTCACCAGCATCAGCACCCTTACCCTTCCAAACCAGAAAGCAGTAATGCTTACATTACTGCTTGGTGGCAAATATAGGTAAGGAGGTAGTACTTCCCCTGGGGGAACTCTTTCACAAGGAGCTGTACTACTACTAAATTTAACATTATAATAAACTACATGAACCCGGACGGGGATCGAACCCGGGACCTCAGAGATGGCAACACCATGAAAACCGGCGTGCAAACGGCTTGACCACAAAGGTCGTTAAACAAATAGATAAGAATACCTAAGTAATTACAATATTTCATGAATCATTAAAAGTAGGCCGTAGCTTCAACGTAGCCCTTTCGTAGCAATCTACAACGTAGCAGTTTTAAACTTATATTCGTAAGTGATTAATAAAGGTCGGGACTACACAGTTTACGTTTCATTGTGGACAGTTCCGGTTCAGTTCCGGTAGTTCTGTCCCAGAGGGCATTCCCTTCTTGATGAGTATTTGGGAAGTTCATTGTTCGCTGAAATAACCATTAATTTTCAATGCTATTTATATACTAACCTTTGGGAGCTATACAAACTGTACTAGACAAAAAAAGACAATGATTTATGTTTCCTATCTGTGACAAAAATATATAACAAGTTCAGAATTAGCGCCGCATAATCCTAATAAACCTCTTTGTTTATTGTGTGCTTTTTCGGATGATTCTGTATCAACTTTACTATACTTAGCTGAAAACAGATTACTTGTTATTTGCCTCTTTACATTCTGCTTGAAATTTCGTCAATTAGAGCGTTGTTATCTTCATTATTACTTTGCTTATAAAATTGCTTAATTTTCCTGTTTTTTGAAGCATAAATCCTAGCAACCTTTTGTTAAAAGAAGGAAGTAATAATATTAGTTACTTATATGAAATCGCTACTTAGGACGGCCGTCTATTAAAACTTGTAATTTTCTGTTTGGGTTACAGTTGTTTCAGTGGTTAGACGCTAAACTTGTTTTCGCACTATTTCTTGTTCCGTACATAGAACAGACATTTCATAATAAGGGGAAAAGATGCAAAGCCTCGAGATGTTAGCCGATATTCTTATCTTATTATAAGTCCTAGATTGTTCACCATGTCATGTCGAATATTTTGTAAGGTTGTTATTATCAAATAATAAAACTACTACACTGAAAATATATCAAGCTACAATAGATTATCAATTTTAACGACGTAGGTAGCTTGTTTTCGTCGGCAATAATAAATTGTAGGCTCCCGGCTACAGATGTTAACATTTATTATCCATTATGTATTTATTCTACAGTACCTACTACCTACTATTCAGTAAGACTATTATAAATAATTATTATTATTATTATTTACTTTATTCTTCTCAGCTTGTTAGCTGGTTTGAACCACATTTACGGACCTAAGTCAAGTAAATACGTATGGCTTGTATCTACGAGTTTGTGGTGGGTGTGTAATAAGATCCTACTTCGTCCTCGTCCATCTGCACGAACTTTCTGACGATGCGGCATGTATTTAAAATTACATTATTATTATCTATTTAGTCTCTCGCATCTCCCAAGGCCTAAAAGATAAATTTTGAATTTTTATATGGGAGAGGCAGTATTTCCCGGCACTGCCACAGACTCAGGTTCAACAACTGGTGAACAACACGTGCCGTATCGAGCAGGGCTGCCTTCTGCATTTGTGCTGAAAGCGACATGTCACAGAAATCCAACTGTTAGAAAGGCTGACTGGAATTAACCCGTTTGTGGACAAAACAATTGGGATTATTTTAGTTGAGGCCACATCCCACATGTCGGTGATCTTGTGCGCCAGGTCGAGAAACTTCCGGCGTTTCTCGGTTTCGGCTTTCACGAGACCCTCATCATGCGGGATGGTAACGTCCACAAGAAATACCCTCGACTGCGACGATCCAATATCACAATATCAGGCTTATTCGCAAGAATAGTCCTGTCCGTGATAATAGTTTGAATCCAATAGATTTTGGTGCGGTCATCTTCGAGTATTGGCTCCGGTGAATACTTGTAACAACCGGAGCGGAACAACCGGAAACAATATGCCTAAGTGACTCTCCGGGACAGCCACATGTCCGACCGACAAATGTCTACTGTACTGTCCTTTAGGATATATTTCCGATAGTTCCGCGTCTTGATAACCTGATCCTGTATTGCACAGACAAAACCTTTGGTTTCCCAAAAGAGGTCCCCGAAACGCAGCCAATGTAGGGAGGCTTTACGGTTCATAAAGGACTCGTGTACCTTAAAGAACCTCCCATGGAGCTCCTTCTCTTTCCATACGGACTCGCGGTCAGAGGTGCTAAGCACCACCGGGTCTCGCCATTCCTCTTTGGCTAACGATAAGGGAGTTAGTCTTTTATCGCAAGTGACATCCTCCCCACGAATTACGTCATCCATCATCGTCAAAAAGTACTTTCTGAGATTGCATATCTCGCGGTTGTGCATGGTTTTGACACTTAATAGGCCTAAAGTTTGAAACTTAATTGGCGTCTGCGTCTGCGTCTGCGTCTGCGTCTGCGTCTGCGTCTGCGTCTGCGTCTGCGTCTGCGTCTGCGTCTGCGTCTGCGTCTGCGGTTGCGTCTGCGGTTGCGGTTGCGGTTGCGGTTGCGGTTGCGGTTGCGGTTGCGGTTGCGGTTGCGGTTGCGATTGCGATTGCGATTGCTATTGATATTGCTATAGCTATTGCTATTGTTGTTATTATTATTATTATTTAGTCTTCTCAGCTACTTAGCAGGTTTGAACCACATTTACAAACCTAAGTCAATTAAATGCAGTATGGCGTCTATCTACGAGTATGTGGTGGGTGTGTAATAAGATCTCCATCTGCATGAACTTCCTGACGATGCGGCATGTATTTAATATTTATTTATTATTATTATTATTTGAGAAAGAGATCTCTCGTCGAATCCAGCTCGGATGGACAACGTTCGGAAAACTACAAAAAAATCTTTGCGTCCAAATAACCTCAATGTCTCAAGACGAAAGTCTTTGACCAGTGTGTGTTGCTAGTGATCACATATGGATCTGAAACGTGGTAACTCACTATGTGCCTCATAAGAAGGCTCAAAGTCACTCAGCGGGCAATAGAGAGAGCGATGCTCGGTATTTCCCTACGTGATAGAATCAGAAATGAGGAAATCCGTAGGAGAACTAAAGTAACCGACATAGCTCGAAGAATTGCTCAGCTGAAGTGGCAGTGGGCAGGTTCTTCAATGGCGACCGCGCACCGGACGACGCTCAGTGGGTCGGCCCCCCACCAGGTGAACCGATGATCTGGTGGAGGTCGCGGGAAGCCGATGGATGCGGGCAGCGCAAGACCGATCGTCGTGGAGATCGTTGCGGGAGGCCTATGCCCAACGGTGGGCGTCGTATTATTATTATTGTTGTTGTTGTTGTTGTTGCCGTAGCCGTTGCCGTTGCCGTTGCCATTGCCATTGTCGTTGTCGTTGTCGTAGTATTATTATGTTAGCAAATTCTCAAGTAAAGACTTGGGTAACTAAGGTAGCATTTAAGGCACGAAAGGAAACAGCTTAATACAATTCACTTTCAATCATTTATTTCCTTTTAAGCAAGTAATAAGTATACATGATAGTTCGTTACTAAATTACATAATAAAAAGAAGACAGTTAGTTCATACCTGTATAAATAAACAACCTTTATATATGGGTGCTGCCCACAGTATTCTCAATATTACCTCTGTCTAGGAAATTCGAACACAGACTGGATAAATTTTCTTTTGTGACCATACCATCAAGCTTCGACCCACCACCGTTTTGGTGGGTTAACAGACTGCGATTTCATTGGTTAACGCTTTTGGTAGACCGATGCTTGATTGATTGGCATTCTTTTAGAAAGGGATTTAGATACTTTTAAATATTATTGCTAAACTGACATACAGAAATGATATCAGGCAGGCATTAATTTAGACGTACATTTAAAAATATATATAATTAATATGAAAAACCTTTCAATTATAATAATAAGTTTGAATCGGTTACGTGTTTAAGGTATGACAATAATCGATACAAGTTCTAATTTGTATTCGTTACGCTAACAATTATTATTAGGGTGGCTTCATTCAGGGCTTATGCATCCCCTTATCACTGGGACCACTGACTGATCCATTGTGATTACCACTAATTACAGTGTAGAGCCAAGGCCGACAGCATTGAAGAACTGAAGGACTTTCCTGGCTCCGACAGATTTAATGTCCTCTGGTTGTGGCATGTGCCTTCCCAGTTCAACTTCCTACGCCCATTAGGGGACAGCATAGGTTGAGTAGATGAACAGAAGTTTCATCCGCCTTGTGGCAGAATCTACATTCTCTATTCCCTCTCTGCCCAATATTTAACATGTGCTTGTTTAAGCCCCACTGCCCTGTTAAGGCTCTAGTGAGCATTCTTGTGCCATTTCTGTCCAATGACAGAGCTTCTCTACAATATTTGGCACTGTAGGCAAATATCAGGGCTTTTGAATGCTCAAGACCCTTGCTATGTAGCTACACTTCTCGGGTGAGGTATGTGCTCTCATTTAGCAGATTGAGATTTGCCAGGCTGTATGCTATCCCTGTGAAGGGTTCGGGTTCAATAAAGGTTTCCCTTGCACTAGCCTTTGCCAGTTCATCCGCTGACTCATTACCCTCGATGTCAAAGTGGCCTGGAATCCGGCGCAGGACCACTGTATTACTTTCCCCGAGAGTATTTAGTATATTTACACAGTTCTCTACTATCCTCGATGTTTGGGTGACTGAGGCTAGTGCATGTCGAGCCGCTTGACTGTCTAAGTTTATGTAAATATACTTGTCAACGTAGCCTCTCTTCAGATTCGAATGCACACAAGTAATTATTGCGTACACTTCGGCTTGAAAGATAGAGGATTATCGTCCTATGTTCAGCTTGTAGCTGAGACTGGGTCTCACGCCGTGTATACCACAGCCTACGTTGGGTCCCATCTTAGACCCATCGGTATACCATAGAAGGCTACCGTCCTTCCAGATGAGACTGTTAGTTTCCCAGTCCTCCCTAGTTGGAAATTCTACCTGGTAGAGTTTTTAAAGTTTTTTTGTAAAGCACGATATCAGAAGTCATTCCCAGAACAGAGTGTTCCAGAATTGAGTCGTGGACAGATCTCAATGCTCTCAATAGATGACTCTCTCAGAGCATGTATAGGCTTACCTAGTAGTAAACCTATACATGCTGGTATTGGCCTCCCTCTGTATGAATAAATGCAGAGGAGTCAGGTTCAGCAATGCCAACACTATTATATATACTAAATATACTATTATATACATAGTCACTCAACTTGGGGCGTAATCACGTTAGCTGCACTTCAGCTGCTCAGCATGACTTTACCAAATCCTTAGCAACAAAAACAACCGCATCGCGTCTGGTATATTATTATATTATAGTCGATATAGTTTGGCGTTAACTAACGCCATCTGCAAATTCCATGTAAAATGTGTAAGTATGACAACTCGGTTTCTCATAATAAAATATAGGTGCCTCCAAAGAGCAAATAAATACCAGGGTGCCTCTTTATATCACTTATTTCAAACGAAACTTGTGAAATAAAGTTACTTTCCTAAAATACATAATATTCATTCATTTTAATGGTTTCATAATTGTTGTTTGAATTAATAATGACTGTCTGAAATACAACATAACAATTTGTTTGCAATTAATATAATAATAATATATAATCCACCATTGCATTTTGAAAGGTTGCGTTTTTTATCAACTTTTATTGGGACTATTATAATTATGGTTTATAAAATTAATGACGTTTGACAAATTAGAATAACTACAAGGTTCATATAATTGATATACTAATTAAAATATTTTTGAAGTTCTTACTTTACACCTTTGTACTGTATGATATTTATTAAATGCTCAACCAAGTGATCAAACAAAGCATCGCTCTGTGATTGGACGATATTGTGCTATATAAAATTGACGATATTTGCTAATAACCGCGAGGTTTATATAATTATTGTACTAATTAAATTATTATTGCATTTATTACTTTACACCTTTGTAATGCATAACATTTTATGCTGAACAAGTGAGTCAAGCAATACAGCAGCGCTGTGATTGGACTATGAGGTTCCTCTAACTGTTATAGTTCTTAAAATATGTTTCAATAACTTGTTAGGCTAAAACTAAGGCCAAAACGATTATTTTGTGACTGGTCAAAATAGTATGCATGTATGAGTGAATTTCAAAGGGTGTTTTGAAGGATTTATAAAAGAATGTAAAGCTGGGGGTGAGAAATAAAGTGCCGAAGGTTCTCGGTTCGAAGAACCAGCAAAAGTTAAGTACCTGCTTTGTAATTTATTCTGTTGCTATTGATACTGTCTAAGTGTGTTGTGTAAATACAAGCAATGTCTCTTTGCTTGGTAGCAATAATGTATAGTTTATCTACATAAATGTATGGTTAGTCCGTTATAAGTATTTGTTGTTTTAACGTGTCCATTTTAATTTATTTATTTTTACTAGCACTTTGCCATAATTTTTTTAACTAGTACATTAAAGCCATGCTTTTAGAAGTGCTATTACTTTTACTTTGTTTATCCTTTTATTCTCAAATTATTTTTGCTACAGCTGCATTACAAACTTTATTGTTTTGTAACAATTATAAATTAAAACTGAATTTGTTTTTGAAAGTGCTGCTTTTGATTTTGTTTTTAAAATTAGTTCGACAAACAATTTTTGCTATATGCATATCATTTTGTACTACCCTCTAATTGAAATAAATTTGGTTTGCTAAAATATGCTCTATAATAGAATCAAGTTATTAGTAGATACAAACTGGCTTTTTCTAATACGACCATACTGAAAGTATTTTATTATATTGTATGACTCGTCTAGCACCAATTCAAAATACTTGTAAAATATTACGTTTGTTACATAGAGAATTTTTAACATTTTAACATATACATGCCTTTTAAATAACTTGTCTTATTTTTTTTTATTCGGTCTTTTTTATTATTACCCTTCCATACTGTCACTCTAAGAGCCGATAGTAACCAGTTGTTGAATAGTTGATTATCATCCCTTTACGGAAAGGTCTAGAATCCCCTGACATAGGTAGAATGGTTCCCTAGAGGCTCAATTTCCACCCTTTTAAAGAAGGTACTGCATTTGTTCTCCAAATAAGTACATGCCTTCATTTAATCTACATGCGGATTCCTTTTTGTCTATAGCTCCAAATATTCATACGAATATCAGTCATTTGTCACTCATTTTATACTTTAGCGTTCAAAAAATGAAGATCACATGTAAGTAAATTAAAGAATGCTTACATTTTATTTCTAGATGTTATTAATTATTAGTAACACCCAAACCCTCACAATTCTCAATTAGTTCTTGACATTAGCACGAGTGCGTTCTGCTTGCGTGAGGATGAGCAGCTGTGTGTGAAATGACAGACGCTACGGAATCGAGTACTTTAGTATAATTATTTCTATTATGTTAATTAGTTTAATTTCACGACGGCGCTTTAGTATACTGTAATATATTTATAATAATTTTTTTTTTATGTTTTTTACGGTGCCTATTGTATGGTGCAGCGGGATGGTTACAATATTGTTCATTTTTTATAAATTTTAATACAAAGATCGAACACTAAGAAAAATGGACCTAGGAGAAGGACATCGGCAACATTTATGTTTTTCAAATGAAAAGGACTTGCTCTTGACCACTACCTAGCACTAACTAGCTCTGGAGCAAAGATAGGTTCTAGAATGAAACGAGCTCGCCCAGAAGATGCCCATTCCGCCCCACCTTAAAGATACTCGGGTTGTATGTGCTCGGAAACACAGTCGCAGGCAAGGAATTCCATTACTGGGCTGTGCGCATAATAAAAGATGATGAAAAGCATTTAGTACGCCTGAAGGGAATATCGACCAAGTAAGGATGATCCCGCCACACGTCTGGATGTCCGATGGTAAAAGGGGGCGGGCGAAATAAGCTGATGGAACTCATGAGCATACTCACCGAAATATATACTGTAGAAAACCGACGGACAGGCAACTTTGCGTCAGTGGGCTAAACTATGAAGTTTAGATTTGGGCTTATCGTCGCCAAGAAGTATCCTGGCTCTGCGTTCATTCGAATCAACCTCAAGTTGATACTTCGCTGAACCATCCCACAGGTGACTGCAATACTCCATACAAGATCGGGCTTGTGCTTTGTATAAAGTTAAGAGCTGTCCAGGCATGAAATACCGCTTAACATTATTATTGACACCAATAATAATAAATTAAATAAATCTTTAAAATGGTGAAATAGGGGATGAAAGTTAATATTAAGAATCAATAAAATAATCAAACTTAGTGTAGTAAAGTAGGCTCTTCGAACTTGTCCTACGCCCACAAAGTCTTAGGCAACAGCTAGTTAGGAACAGTTAACCCTTAAGTTTCGTCTTCATTAATTTCCTTATTACACTATTATTATTTTCAATAATTATTCCCAATTCGACTGTATGTTTTTTGTGTATGTAATTGAAAAAAAAATTCAACCTCTAAGACTGGCAAATTAGGGGATCAATCCAGTTTATTGGATTTCACCGACTTTTGATTTCAATAACACTTGGCAAACAGATGTAATTTCAAAAACTTCTGAGGTCGGTTTTTTTTTGTATAAAAAAGTTATAATTTTCGTACAAAAATATGTATTATGTACGAAAACATAAGGAAAAATATAAATAATTTCAGATATATGTTTCAATATCACACAGCGTTAAATCAGATATAGATATACAGTCATTGTGAGAGTTATGTCATAAATGATTATAAATAAGTATGAATTCAGTAGTTTATAACTACAGAATAACTACTTTATGAACAACATTTGTAGTTCTGCCTCGCGGCGCTAAATTCACTAGATTCCTAGAAAGATGACTTTAGACTATGCAACATAAAATTGTTCCTGCGAAAAAGTATTCTCTCGTAATTCTATTCCTGCTTTTGCTTTTGCCTCTGGTATAAGTCAATTGTTAACAACATATAAAATGCTTTAAGGAAAACTGTAACCTTTTAACATTGACTTACAAATAAATGGACGACGGGTCTGATACAAAAACCACGAAAAAAATGTCCCAAGTCAACCTATTCGAAATTTAAATTGTAATGTCATCGCAGTATCGCGCTGTCAGTAGAACAAATGAAGACTAAAGCGGAGTGTCGCGCTCTGTATACGATTTTAGCGCCTTACAAGTGCGGACACTTTTTAGCGCGGACCCGACGTCCATATAATTGTAAGTCAATGCCTTTTAAAATGAAACGGACGGGTAATTTGAAATTTAGTTTTCTCTACCTAAGTTCGGTGGCAATTTTTATTATTTCAGTTTTCGAGTGTATTATTGTGAAATTTGAAATAATATTTCACTCCCGAATACTAAGATAGTTCATGATAACATTCTAGGATATTTGAATAACAAAAATTGCCGCCGTACTTAAGTAGAAAAAACTAATCTGAAATCGTCCAAGGAAGTACCTTACCTATTTCCGCCGCCAAGCAGGCTTAGAAGGGTACGGGTGCTGGTGAAATTACAGGCACACGGCACTTGTCAACTTGTCTCAGCATGACGGCCGCAGTGGCAGTGCCCCTCAGATCTTTGCAATTTAAACTGCAACTGTTATTGACGTCTCACCCCAGGCGCATGACGTGTTCGTCCCGTCACTTGATATTATACAAAAAAATACAGTCGTATTGTAGACCTCCTTATTTTAAAGTCGATTGAAAATAGTTTCATTTCCATTGTACAACCCATTGACTTACAATTATATGGACGTCGGGTCCGCGCTAAAAAGTGTCCGCACTTGTAAGGCGCTAAAATCGTATACAGAGCGCGACACTCCGCTTTAGTCTTCATTTGTTCTACCGACAGCGCGATACTGCGATGACATTACAATTTAAATTTCGAATAGGTTGACTTGGGACATTTTTTTCGTGGTTTTTGTATTAGACCCGTCGTCCATTTATTTGTAAGTCAATGGTACAACCCAAGAAATCGAAATGAATTAAAATTTATAAGGTTCATTTGAAGTCTACAACCTTTTACATATGTGTGGTGATTATGTATTCACCAATCATTACATAACGAAATTTCATCCCTCGAGTGAATCGTTGGTATCTATGGATCATATAGCTAACTAGTTAATGGCCGAAACCACAACGAACGAAACACGATACAGTGCGAACACGCATTTACGCGTATAGGATAATACAACATCGATTTACGTTTTCGTAGACATTGATAGATACCTAGATAGTGACAGATAGTAGATAGATAGACTTTATTGTTCGCATATAATAACAAATACACAAACAACTTTTTTTATAATACCAAGTGACAGGATGAACAAGTGCGTCTGGGGGTGAGGGACACGCCTGTCCAAAATAGCCCCAGTGCCATTCAGAGCTTTAAATCACAAAGATCTGAGGGGCAGCCACTGCTACTGCGTCACCTAGCTTACCTAGCTAGCTTCCTCGCTAGCTTTTTTTTAGAATTACCAAGTGACGGGACGAGAAAGTCGTGCGCCAGGTGGTAAACGACACGCCTATCCATAACAGCTGCAGTGCCACTCAGCTTTAAATCGTAATGATCTTAGGGGCACTGAGACATAAGTAGACAAGACCCTTGTGCCTGTAATTTCACCAGCACCCTTACCCTTCAAAACTGGAACGCAGTAATGCTCATATTACAGCTTGGCGGTAGAAATAGACAAGGTGGCAGTACTTATCTGGACGAACTCTTTCACAAGGACCTCTACTGTTACTTAAAACTAATGTGGGCAAAGGCGGCCTATGCGCTAAGAGCGACCTCTTGCTAACGATAAAATTTAAAATGTATTAATAAAAACCTACATTATATAATTATCAAGTAATATATGGTCATATAATATAGCTACAAAAGTAATATATACTTGTATATATTAATATACCTAAAATGTTGTAGACTAATGCTCGTATTCCAGAACTCTACTCAATGGTCAAGTCAGGATTGGAGCAGACTTGAGTATGATTTCAAGCACTGGAAATACGACCCTAATGGCAAGGTCTTGAGTATGATTTTCAGTGCTCACAGCAATACTCAAGTCTTGACTTGAGTATTGAGTAGAGTTCTGAAATACGACCCTAAGATTGTGTCAGAAGATATTTACGCAATCCAGTTTTAAAAATACAAAGCGACTTAGAATGTCAGATTCAGATGTCAGAGTCAGATTCAGACTTACAGATGTTTGTACGTAGTGTGAAGGGAAATATTCAAAAAAAATCATCTCCAAGACGAGAACCGTATCCGGTAGATAATAATAGTTCATCATATACGTGGTATTTTTCCTGTGACCAGTAAACTGAAAAACAAACTGGGCTTGCAATTTTTAAAATTTTTATTCTTTTTGTAATGTCATTAATACTAAACGCGTGTAAATAACTACTTAGCAATGTACTTGCATGAAATACTACAGTCAGTGAGATTTATTAATAAATAGGTATATTTAAAGTGTTAAGAACCTTTGTCAACCGTGAGGTTAGTTTGAAAAACCTAATATACACTCTATTTAGATATGAAAAATTGTCAGTCTACACTGACATATTATTCCGAGTTTGTCAAACGCTTTCATAAACTCAAACCATGTGAATTGCCCAACCCACATTAGGCTAGATGTATGCACCATGGTATGTAAAGTATAGCACGAAAATGTCTATATTTGGTTAAGCAACCACGTTCACTGAAAGTATCTCATAGTTACATTCAATCTGGGTAGATGCTACATTGTACGTTTGCGCAAGTCATCCTTTAAAATAATATATCATGTAGGATGTAAGTAGCTTATTCCCAAGTCTCCATACATTTTTGTTCACAGTGACAGAGTCGAGAGTGAAGATTTAGTATCTGACCGTGGCGGACGCAGTAAGATAACAAAAAAAAACGAATTTAAAAAGTCATTCTTTTTTCAAATGAGACGTTCTGGTATATGTGGCCATTGGTTAACATTTGTGGTTCCTACAAATAATATTTATTTTAAAATAATAACTTCTTTAAATTGTATTAGGCTTTGGTTTATGATGTTGTGCCTTAAAATGTGTTTTTATTTGGTATAATAATTTTATTATGTAGGTGGACCCTTAAGATCTGACATAGATTTCAGGCGAAATTTTTCGCATATTTATATTGTTTACTATGTGTAAACATTAAGTAAGAAACAGCAGTTTTCTTTTCACTATCGGGTAGAATCGCTCCCTAAAAGTTACGCAAACCTTCGGGTCGTCCTGTGGACTATTATTATAACTAACTACCGGTCGCTTATTTGCTAAGAAGTTTATAATATCGTCATGACGCAGTTCTCAAGGTGAACCTAAAATGTTACAATAGAGTCTGAGGCCAAAGATCGATAAAATAAAAACGACGATGTGACTAGAAAGAAAGCCTTTAAATCTTGGAATCACAGCGGGGATAAATGTACGACAGGAATGAATTCGCAGGTGCACTGCCGCAGGTGTTCGCTTTTGGATACATGCCAGGGTTCCGCAGCAATATCGCGCCTCTTTAATTTGCGCCGCAAGCGATGCACTGTGGATACGAGTGAATGCTTATGCCCCTCTCTCACTTCCCTATCTTTAAAGGTACCTTATACAGTCATGTACTGTGTCATGTACTGTTATTGCGACTATATAATACATGATAAAAATAAAGCAATTGAATAATAAATAGAATGAGAGACATATGAGAAAATAAGAGTTGTTTTTGGAAAAACCTTTTTCAGACCGACTTAAAAAAAAGGTTCTTATTTCAAATATATTTTTTTGTGTGTATGCTACGCGATTACTTCGGTATTTGTAAACCGATTTTGATGATTCTTGTTTGTTGGAAAGGGGGTACCTCAGTAACGGCCCCATGCAAATTTGACGAAAACTCCATCTCTAAGGGTGGCAAATAAAGGGAAGAATCACCCACTTTCCGCTAACCGATTTCAATAAAACTCAGCATCAGTTATATGGTATAATTCCACAAACGTTTGAAGTCTGTTTTTTTTTATAAAAAAGTCATAATTATTTGCTAAGGGCGCGTTCCCACTATGTCGTCACGTTTCATTATCGTTGGACGACTGCCGTGTCTAGCCTGTTCCCATATCACAACTATCTGTCGTGGACGATTTTTTATCGTTGAACGACTGTCGTGAATAGCTGTTCCCATATCACGACTATCTGTCGTGGACGATTTTTGTTCCCACTAGATCGTGACGACAATTTATCGTTTCACGACAGCCTCCTTGTCGTTTCACGACAGCCTCCTTGTCGTTTGCACGACAGAATCGTTTGATGCACTGCAGTCGCTTGTATGTTCTTTTGGAAGCCGGTAGTGTGTGGTCGCTCGAAATGGATGAAGACGAAATTTTAATGATGTATTACTTTTTAAAAATGCGGAAGAGGAAGCAAACAAAGAAAAAAAGTTTTGAGTACATCCAATGCTACTAAAAAGAATTCCATTAGGGTTATGTCAAACGGTATACGAAGTTGCTTCTTTTCGGTATTGTCAAAACCTGGGGTCTACTCTCGATCTCCGTCCGAAACAATTACTGCCAAATAAGCAATACTTGACCAAATGAAAAGACGCGTGATGCGAATGAAGCTTCATACTTGATACTTGTCTTTTAATTTTGTCGGACGGAGATCGAGAGATCGAAGATCTGCTACTACCAGAGATGGGCAGTGGGTTAAAACCGAATCAACCCGCCCGTGTTTTCACCAGGGTTTTACCCGAAGCGCCGAGTTTTAACCCATTTCTGCCCAAAATCGGGGACAGAAACAAAGAGTACAGAATTTGGTATAATTCCAACACTAACAACATAATATACAATAACTTGTAACAAATTTCTATATTTTTATTATATGAAGAAGAGGCATCTCCACATAATACCCGCCACCTGTCAATCCTGTGGATTCTCAATGAAGATCGATTCAAGTACATACGATCTAACGATTTTTTATATCAATTTATTGATGAACTTTTCAAGCGAATCTCGCGAAAGCGAATTCAGTAGAAAAAAAAATTGAACTGTTCTGATAATAAAGCAACAAATATTTTGTAATAATATGTATAATTAAATTTCAACAAAACTCAATTCACAACAAATATTTAGACGTTTATAGTTTTTGCCCTCGATTTCTGGTTTTAACCCGTTTTAAACCCGGCGTTAACAAAGCACCGAGTTAAAACCCGGGAGCTTGTCCATCTCTGGCTACGACCCTACTCTCACGCTACTGCAAAGCGAGCAGAGGGCGCGGAGTACGAGAGTCCTCTCTCGTACCCCGCGCAGGCTCGGGCAGGGAGCAGAATACTTGCGTACAGCGATAAATAAAACGTGATGACAATAGGATCTGCGACAATCTGTCGTCACGTTTTTATCGTGACTTTTTTATCTTCTGATAACTGTCGTTCTAGCTGTTCCCACTGTGACGATGTAAAATCGTAAACGACAGTTGAATCGTGTCGTGCTATATGTGAACAACTTCATTTAAATATACAAGCCACGACACTGTAAACTGCACGACAATCTGTCGTCACGACATAGTGGGAACGCGCCCTGACACGTCTTTCGTGAAAATGGTCTATAACTATAACTCAGATTTTATTTCGGTTGTTTATGTTCTTTGTTAAAAGAACAACAGAATACATTTTCCCTTGTCCACACAACTCGTGTAGTTTTTATTTTTGTACTAATGTAAAATGCAAAAGTCATAAAATCAGTAGCCACTATTATTACTAATTGTGTTGTACAACTCTTTAGCTTTATTTATAACTGCATGCGTCACTTTTACATAAATGTGGTTTGGATCCGCATTTTGTGTTAACGCCGAAATCGGCGTAGGACAGTCGAAATGACTTTTATTGATAACACGATATTCCGGCACTTTATCCATCCTATGTAGTTTATCGCACAAAAAACAAATAAATTCACGATCAGAATCTTTTTTATGATCTGTTTCCTTTAACTTGTTTATGAGCTTGACATTTGATATAACTCCTTTTGTTTTGTGTTGTAGATATACTTCGTAAAGATCATCATCTCGCATTAATTCGTCAATATGCGCACTCAATAACTTTGGTGTTGGAAAATCCTGAAGCAGTATGGCAGATTTTGTATTTGGAAGCCATTCTCTTATCGTAGGACACCCAAAGTAAATGGGTACCACGCCGACGACTATTGCTCGCCAAAACTTCTCTGTCAAATAATCCTCACAAACACAATTCTCTATTGCTATAACAAATTTGTATCTAGCCATAAATTCAAGTAAACTTTCTGATAGTAAATCATGAAGATAGTCACCTCCTAATTTTTCTGGAATTTTCTTATTGTTTAAGCAAGGACCGTAGGAGTCTACTTTCTGAAACTTCATTAGTTTTTTAACATAAATTTCTCTCATAGACAAACTACCGCAATTTGTTTGTAAAAACATGATTGGTGCTATTTCTTCTAGAAACCTATTCTTTTTAGAAGTTTTAACAAAATATTTTGTATTTGTTATATTATCCAAATTTGGTAGATGCCTATACAATGGCACATCACTGTATCTACTAAATGTACTGGAATAATTGAATAATTTCAAAACAGTTTCATGCAGAAATAACATATCCTTCGGTGATTCTGGAAGTATTGCGGCCCATAAAACATGATTAGGATATCTGGGTAAAGGTAAATCAGAAAAATCTATGCTCAGTAGATGAAACAAGTATGCTCCCAATCTGTCTGGTGGTACTCTTTGTGGAAATACCGTCGCGTTGCATTTTATTGTCCCGCAACTTATTATTTTCGGCCTTTGATCGGGTTTAGAACTAAGTCTATCCCATCGAACTATCACTGGGATCTCATCCATTTTGCAACTTTTGTCCCTTGTGTAGCAAGTTTGATCTTTCAAAGTCTGTCTAGACAAAGATAATTGCGATGACATAAATTCTGGTTTCACAATATAATAATACATTTCTTCATCCACTTTGTTCGCACAAAATATTAGAAGTAAGTATATTCCCAAGAAAATCACCAATAACCACTCTGTTACATGAAAAATCATCAGTCCTTGTTCTTTATTAAGTATGTATCTATGTCACAACGTACGTTTTAGTCAATGATTTTATATTTAACTTTCGACCTACCGTTATGCACTACCTACCTAAAATGTTTCTACCATTTAAATAATTATTAAAACCATAGATGACAAACATATTTATAAAATTAACTAAGTATGACTAAGTAGGTCACTTGTTATAATTCTTCTTTTTATTACTTATTGGTGATGCCTTTCTTAGTATTTAGCCAGCGTCAGGCTTGTAATTCAATACAATTTTGGTAGATTTTTGCTTCTATCCCACTGAGGCTTAGACTATGGAAACTAAAGGACATATTACGTTGACATATATAAATCAGACGTTATATGTATATGATGCATTTCGACGTCGAAAACATAAACATGTTATTGTCTTTGTTTAACTATTACATGCCGTCTTAAGCCAAAAGAGATAGCATTACATTGGTCTGTGTCAAACACGGGAATCGAAAATACGTAACGTCATCTTAAATGCCAACCATGTCCATTTCGCAGTACATGAGGTACACGATACCGTTATCAAAGGAAAGTATATCAAATGTCAAAACAAATGTTTTCCAAATGTACTATTGAATTATTCGCATGTATTATAATTAAATTGGACAAAAATATTGACAGTGAGAATAATTAGGTATTAATGAAAATGCGACGCTGCAGCATTAAGGGATGTGGCTTTAGAAAAAGTGCAAATCAATCGAATGTTACATTGCACAGGTATGTGTTATTTTTTTGTCTATAAATCACACAATAGCCCAAACATTTCATGTAATTAGACTTATGTACGTAGTTTATTTATAAATCTTGCCAAATTTTGCTTTTGTTACTTTAGATTGCCTGTTTGTTTATATATTTTGATGATTGTTGTTAACGATTATTTTGAGATAGTGTTGATCTTGTAAGCATACATATTATCGATATTCTGATATTAAAACAATTCACTACGAGGTTTTTATTGTTTTATTATTATTATTTTTATTATTTCATGTTTTCCTAGAAATGAAAAAAGGAACAAAGAATGGTTGAAAATCATACCGCCGTATAATAGTGCCGAATATAAACATTGAATCATAGACCATTTTCATTTGTTCGCTTCATTTTGAAGAGTCAAATTTTAACATAACTTTGAATATAACTAGATTACATGATAATTCAATTCCATCATTAGGTGTATTGGTAAATATTTTTATATTTAATTTAGATTAAACAAGACTCATTTACTAGGCATTCTCAGTTCCTGAAAACAAAATTATCCACTCGTTTCCGATTTTTTCCTACTGACAACTCTGACTACTAAAAATTCTTATTTTATAAAGCCAGCAATACAATGACCATGTTGGTCCAACGTTGCCGGGAGAAGGTCAATACCAACCAATATTGGCCTTCTCCCGGCAAGGCAAATCGTTCGGTGTCACTCGCCTAGCTGACCGAGTGAAGGCGAGCGCTAACGTGTTCGTTTGACGTGGCTTGTCGCAACTTGCAATCGCTCGTGACTACTTGTCTCACGTCGTAGAAGTGTTGATTTTTCTGTACAAATCAAAGGCGTTCGGCTAATAGTAGCAATTCACATTGTATAATCAGACCTTTGCATGCTATTTAATACATGCGAAACATGTTTATACTAATACTGTGTCTTGGTACATCTCCTGTTATACCATGTTTTAAGCAAATAAACGTATGATAATAATATTATTATAGGAAATGAAATTATGTTTCCGGATTTAAATCGCGTATACGCGTATACGCGATTTAAATCCGGAAAAATAGTTTTATTTCCTATGTATAACAATCGCGAAAACCTAAGAACTCGAAATAATATTATTATTGATAATATTACTACTTTCATTTATTTCCAAAATTAAATGGAAGTATTAAAGATTTACTTAAATCAGTCACTGATATTAATTCTATACCAATGCATAAATACAAAAAAGCCTACATTATTTGGAATCTGTTTTAAAATTTCTCCATGAAAATATTAATCTTGAGGTTGGAAATGTATAGGAGTTATATTTCAAAGTTTTCTCTTTTTTATATACTCTCAGATTACATTTTTTGTGCAAATTCACTTTTCGTAATATTTGAGATTTGTAAACGCAAAACAATAAATTCAAAATTTCATGTGACATTCCCGGATATTCCCATTTAACCTAAAATATTCCCAAATGGAATATTGTTCTACTTTAATTAAATGTTTGCATGTCGATAATGACTTATCGATAGATTATGGTACGACACTAAAGAAATCCGCCATTTGTACGTTCAATTTTTGTTTAGGTATGCACGTTCATTCCGTAGTTAGGGCACCTCCTTTCTTTTATTTTTTTTCCATCCTCAAAGCACTGAGGACTATTCTGCCCATAGATTTAGTATATATCTGTGATTCTGCCAGTATCCGCATAGTTTAGTAGCTTTATATGATTAATATAAAAATTATGACGATCATCGCCCAGTGTCAGTAAAAACGCCAATTGATATTTTTTCCAGACTTGTAAAAATTATTTACATAAAAATTGTGGCGAATGTCGCCAATGTCAAATTTTAATCCGTTTTAAGCTGCCCCTGTTAAAAGGTATGTACCTTCTTCTTGTTAGAGTTTGAGCATGATGTTCAATTCAATGAAACTCAAAGGTCATAAAGAAGAAATATGTTTAAATGTCATGTTTAAATATAACTTCTCAAAAAAATGTCGGATAAATATAAGGAGTGATAGCAAAATGTATTTACAATTTTATTTATAAATAGTATTATATTAGCAAAGTGTAGTAAATTCTTCAACTATAAGTTCTAAGTCTTCTCCCCTATTTGACACAACTTGATAATCGAGAAAACGAGGTTGTCCAATAGGTTTTTTGAGTCCATGTTATTCAATATTTTGTTTTCCGAACTGTAAATAGGGAGACGGAAAAAGTATCGATACTTTTTGATATCGAGTACTTTTCCCTCCGATACATATACTTTTGTACTCGTTACTTTTCATTCGATACTTTTCAGGTATTAGTACTGTTTGACAAGTATTGCATCTTTTCAAATAATCCCTACTTAGGACACCTCATATAGACTATGGAAACCAATGTCCATCCTCTAAGATCAAAACCGAGAAACAGACCGCCACCAAATTGATTTTTGTTTGTTTTTAAGTGATTGTATAGAGGAGTGGGAAATTGGAAAAAGTAACACAAATTATGTGAAATGACGGTTGATTGAATTGATTGAATTAATCAATTTTTTTTATTATTTGTTTTAATTAAAGACATAAATCAATAAAAAAGACAAATTCATTGCCTTTAAGTAGGGAAAATCTACAGGACAAAAGTATCTGTAGGTATATATACCTCAAGGTACGATACTTTTGTGAGTACTATACTTTTTATACAATACTACTCATGAGTACAGTATCGATAATTTGATTCGAACTGTGTCTCTAACCATGTAAAAGTAGTTCGACCTCTATTCACAATTTTCCAGAAAAAACGGTAGAATCTGTCATGTATTTTGACAACACTAATAAATACGTTCGAATACTAAAATTCTATAAAAACACATTAGTAAATAAATGGTTTATGTGTTCAATGTCGATAAATTGACGATTGTATACAAGTCATGACCGGACATTTTATTTATAATTTTAATTAAGCTCAAAAATACTTGTTATTATTGAACACTGCAAAGCTAAAAAAACGAAATGTCATTGTCCTGTCAAGCACATAATTGACAGATGTCATAACCAAAATACGTATGACCCACGTGTTTTGTACCCGAAAATTAAAAACTGATTTTTATTTTATAAAAGTACTATTTTAACAATGGTATCTGTAAAACAAGTAGTACCAAAACACCCAAAGGTGAAAAACATAAAGAAAACCTCCAAAGTTGAGAAAGTAAAGAAAACAAACTTAGTAAAAGAAGGTGTTGAAGAACAATGCATGCAACAAAAACTTCATAAAGTAGTGCCTCAAACAGCTGTACTTAAGCCAGTAGTTAAGAAGAAAGTTAAATATGCCATGCCATCAAAAAGCATTACAGAAAACCTCGTCACTTCATGTCTAAACGCATTACAACAGTTGGCTGTCCATTACCAAAAAAAGAACACGATTTTCGAAGATGAAACGCCGATCTTTGCGGAAATTAAATGTATTAAAATCCAGAACTCTAAGGGGGCCATAAAATTGTAAGTAATTACATATTTTAGTTTGTTCGTCTTTATTTGCGATGACCTATTACACTATTGCAATTTGAACCCTCACACACATAGGGTTCCTATATAAACGGGTACGTTTACGGTTCATTAAATTAGAGCAGAACATACAATACAGTTCCAGCATCATGTGACAATATATTTTCTTGTGTTCTGGTAGTGCATTGTTTATTTGGTAATTGGGCAGACACAACTGTTGAACCCTGTACAAACACAGCTAAGTTTGAGCTTTGATTAACCTTCCTGTATCTGCGCCAAATAGTGTAGCACATATACATGCACACTGTCTGCGAGACCAAGTTGTTCGAGGGCCATTTTAGTATGTTGTTTAGTCAAATATCATCTTAAATTAAGTTTAATATTAAAAGCAAATGTGTAAAATTGTATACAAAATGTTTCTTTTTTTATTAGAGATAAACAATCTATTTAACAGCCATTGGTAAGTTACAATATTCTTAAGAGCCACAAAAACTTGAATTAAAATATATGTTTTATAGTATCTAAAGTATATGTTTTATAAAAAAATGTCTGAAATGTCAAAGAGTAATATATAAAATTTTCAAAACCATAAACTAAATGGCATGCGGCATACAAAAATATATCTTGCTCAAAAATACTTCTAACTGTCATTGATGGAGCATTTTTTACCACTTAATTTGACTATCTTTGCCTAGGTAGTAGACTAGTAACTTCTCACTTTCAGAACTATCTCCTGCTTGCATGCAGCTAGCAGCTACCACATAAACAAACACATTACAACCATTTATTTTCATAGAAAGTATTTGATATCAATACTGCACCTTAAGAGGGTTATGTAGCTACCCCATAAAATAATAATAATAATAATTTGTATTTCATAAACAAACCAGCATGAAATAAATTAGTGGAAAAATAATTTGTTTCCTTATTATTATTAAATGTAAATCAATTCTTTGCTTTAAAAGTGAAATGACACTTGCACTTAGTCTACAAAAACTAATCATGATGTATTCCTGACTGCTCGTTTTAATGTGTGCATGCGGTTTGTATCAATTGAGGATGTGGGTGTAAGGGGAAAACAAAATAAATTACCAATACAATTAATATTTTTTAGTAACACCTAATTTGCTTTGGTACTGGTTTCACTCTCCATTTTTCAACCAACTTCAAAAAGGGAGAAGGTTCTCAATTCAACTGTGTTTATTTTTTTGTATGGATGTTACACAATTACTCTGGCATTTGTGAATCTATTTTGATGATTCTTTTTCGTTGGAAAGAAGGCACCTCAGTAATGGTCCCATTTAATTTTGAAGAAAATATTCCACCTCTTAAGCGTGGTAAACTAGGTGATGAATCCGGTCTCGCGCACTTTCCAGTAATCTATTTCTATAAAATTTGAAATAGATGCAAATAGATGTAATTCCATGAATTTTTGAGGTCAGTTTTCTTTTTATTAAAAAAGTTGTAATTATTGTTGTATTGTAGTATACTGCCACACAGCACAGTAGCGACAACAGGTGAGATATGTCTTATTACACCAGACTTAAAGAAAGGGAGAAAAGTTGACCATGAACCCACTGTTGACCACTGGGAAGATAAACTCAAGGCTGCTGGAGTTAGTGCTGTGAGTATAGGTCAATTTGAATCTCAAATCATCATTTCTTTAAATTCCTTTACTACAAAGAGATAACTTACACATAATTTTATAAACCACTGTTCAGAATATTTAACAAGCCTACAATAAGTAACAGATATCATTCTTTTAGGATATCATTATAGTCTGCTGTACAAGTTCAATATCTTTACACATAATTTTAGTAAGATATACATTACTCAAAACCAAATAACCAAATTATGATGTTTAATTGTTTCACAAATATTTAAATTTTTAAATAAATTTTTTAAATGTTTTTTCCAGGTAAAAACAGTCCTCCCGATGCGACAGCTCAGAGTAGAATATGACCAGTATGAGCTAAAACGCCGCCTTCTGACTCAACATGACTTCATATTGGTCGACACTAGGGTGCTAAATCATGTGTCACACTTATTAGGCAAAATATTCTTCAAAAAACACAACATGCTTATTCCAGTCAGAATTAATGAAAAAGGAAACCTAAAGAAGGACATTGATATTGGTTTAAGAACTGCCATGCTACGGTTGAATGAAGGGGCTACATCTGCTATATTGATTGGACACACAGGAATGAAACTAACGCACTTGAAAGAAAATATAATGGCATTGGTTAAACAGTTACAGGAAAAGTATCCAGGTGGAGAGGCAAATATTAGATCCATTTCTTTAAAGTTTCCTTTATCATTGTCTCTACCCTTGTACCTAACATTACGTAAGTATATTATTATGATTCTTTTTATCATTGATTGCTTTAAAATAAATACTAATTTGTTTTTAAACATTAATTTTATAAGTATTGAAGCAAATAAAAGGGGAAGTGGTTGTTGTTTTTTATTTAGAATAATAATTATATGAATTTCAGGGTCATCTAGTGTAGTGACTGCGCCAAAACTAAAGCATAAAAAACCTAAACATTTCACAGTAGTGGAAGATGAACTATCAACCATTCTTGGTAGCACTGTACGTGTGGCTCCTGATGGCACAGTGCATGTTAAGAAATCCAAGGATAGCCTAAGGTAACTAAACATTTGTCTTATTCTGATAGTTTTATCGCTTGTTTTGTAAGTCTTGTAAAAGATTCCAATTTTCTATTCGTCTAACTTAGGACTGGAGTATTGTATAATAATATTCTATATAGACTGATTAAATTATTATTTTTGTTTCAGTGATGAGGAAAATATGGATCATGATGGGGATAATGAAGAAGCTGAACAGAAAAATGATTCAGGCAATGATGAATAATGAATAAGGCTCCTTATTTCAAATAAATGTAATTATCAAATTATAAACATAATGACTATTAATTATATTTCAGCACTGTAATTATTACCAATGTCAAAACGAAAGTTCAAAGTATACTTAACATAAACTCTAAGGAATGCTATTCAATAGCTCAGCGATTCAGCAACAACATCGGGCACAACAATGCTCATGGAAGATTTTGGAATTACAGTAACTTGCATTTTCACAGGCCATACTTTCTTGAATTTCTTAAAGTTTCTCTGTTGACTGTTTTGATCTTCAACTTGCAATGGCTCTTTCTTAACAATCAAATCTTTTCTCACTTTGAGAACTACCTCACCCAAATCAAGATTTTTCATCTGTCCATCCAGATCAGATTCTTCCTTTTTTATTTTCTGAACATCAAAGTCTAGCTTTGTATTGCTCTCCATTAACTCTTTAAGCTTTGATCCTCTCATTGCCACTATATCAATCTTCTCATCCACTATTTTATTTTTAGGACCTTGCAACAGAGGCTCTTCATCCTGGTCCATTTTATTGGCATTCTTTGAATAAAATAATGCGTTGGTCTTATCTCTTGCAGTTTTTGCATTGTCTTGAACAAAATTAAACAAATCTTCTTCATCATTTGCTGAAATGTCTTGTTTCTTTTGTAATGGTTTAGTAAAATTGAGTTTCTTTGTAGAACTATGTTGGTTTGTATTATTTACGAAATTGAAATCTTCATCCTCATTATCAACTGCCAGTCTCTTTGTGGGTTGTATGTTACTTTCATCATCGGGTAACTTTCTCTTAGCACAATCATTGTTGGAATCTGCCTTAGTACTCTCAGTGGCAAACTTTTTATTAGAGTTAGTCTCAAAGTTATCATCATCACTCAGTTTCCTTTTGAATCCTGGCAATGTTTCATTTATCACAACATTTTGATTTTTATGGTTCAGCTTTTGAGTAGGTTCCTGACTTTCATGAGCCAATACATTTGCAGGTTTTCCATTTTTGTCATTAGTCTGTTTCATGACTTCAGAAGGGAAGTTAAAACCTGGATTGCAATATTTTTCAGTTGAACAATACAGAATGGCTAATCCTATTTCGGCATCAGCAATAATTCTTTTTCCATTGTTCTTCATATAGTTGATTATATCATTGATTTGGTCTCTCTGTGCTTGTGTCTCCTGGGAAGTGCTGGTGATATTGTACTGTATCACAATTATGTTTGGTTCACAAAGAGCAGACTTTGTCATTTTAGTGTCACTTAGCAGCAAAGGTATAGCAGAACACTTGACCAGGACAGGTTTATACATATCAAACTGCCTCCGCGAGAAAAAAATTACACTTTTACCTGAGAACAGTGTTTTCCTTACATCATTTGGCAAAAATGACACATTTTCTTTGTTAAGGGTGGATTCAACCACTTGTGGTGCATAGTTACTTGGATTCGGTAACAATGTTTGGTTGGTGATGGCATCTAGACATTTGTTCCAAAAGTCAGTGGTAACTATGTGAGAGCCCTGTGCCAATGCCAAAACAACTTTTATTGTTAATGTAATAGCAGGCATTGTTAGATATGCACAGCTCTCATCCCATTCATTCTTAAGCAGGCCTCCTAATTTTCCGAGACACACCTTCAGGTTTTGTAAATTCTCTCCCTTGAGTGTTGATGTACAAGTAACGAAGTGAATTTCATGTATTTTCCACACACTGCTCATCTTTCCAAACTTCACGTTATCTTTGTTGTTCAACTTGATTTTTAGACCAGCCTCTACTTTACTGGTGAAATCGTTGATAAATGTACCGTATCTGGACCCCATATCTTGCAAAAACAAGTCATTATTCGATACAGAAATGGTTGCATGTTTTCTGCTGATTGATGGGTCGTCTGGGATAGCAAAATTGCAAACTAGAGCGTCAACACTTCTTCCGATAGTTATTTCTTTATTCGGCATAACATAAATAACTCTGTGATCGGTATCCGACGTTAGGTACCACATTTTGGCTCAAAGGATTAGAGAAATATTTGTAAATTCTCAATAAAAACAGATTTGTTTTATTAACAAAATAACCTCGAAATAATTTACCAACTATGAAAGTACGAAGCGAGTGAATGAATGAAATCCGACCGAAGCGGTAAACAGCCATAGACAATCATTTTAAATTTTTGATCAAACTATCAATATCGCGATTAGTGATGGGTTTTTACCCGATGAATATCCGTGTAAGGATAAATTTTACTGAGTATTTATTCCAAAACATGGATAAATTATTTTTTTGTGTTTATTAAAAATAATATTCATTACAATTCATTTTTTGTTAAATAATTACGTTTTTACCATTATTTTATGTAACAATACTGTTCTACCTACGTTTTTTCAGTCGCGTGGTATAAAAAATTCGATTGACAGAAAGTTATCAAAGTAACTGTAACCCTTGAACTGACCTATCCTGCGTTAATAAAGTGCGACCCAACTTATGGTCTTGGTGTCTACTGCGTACTAAATAAAGTCATGTTTGGACTTGAAATAACCTAAAGATTCTTTCACATTTCACACAAAATCTATTAATTAAAACCCATAATCTTAAAAATAAATGTTTATAATTGTGTAAATACACAAAGTGTTTTAAAAATATACTATGTTTTAGGAAATTTATATAATAAACCACGATTAAACATATTTATCAATTTTTTTGGATAAATATCAAGTAAAAATGGATATTTATCCCAATAATATTTATCCATGACCCATCTCTAATCGCGATCCATATAGCTAATCGTCTACCTTAACACACACGCGCGATTTTATGCAGCGATGCAAACGTGCGACTGCATCGATACAAACGCGCGAATACATTGCTACACTAGTAATATAGAGAAGCGATTGCTCGATACCGCGCGTTTATATCGATGCAGCCGCGCGTTTGAATCGATGTAGTCGCGCGCTTGTATCGGTACGATCACCTATAAATAGCAAATGTAGCGATGAAAACGCTCGTTTGTGAAATGTTTCGCGAACGCGCGTTTGGTTTTTTTTTTAACGACTGCAAAATATCCTACATAAAAAAAGCAAACGCGCGTTCGTGAAACGTTTCACAAACGAGCGTTTGCATCGCTGCTAAAAATCGCCAGGTGTAACCACTCTAAGAGTGACAGAGGGTTGATATTAATTTTCATAAGACACGATTGCCTACTGAAAAACATTTATTGAATAACCTACAAATATAACTTATTGACAATCAGTAAATAGTTACGCTTTTTTTCTATAGGTAGCATGTTCGGAACCTTATAGCAATACATGTAATGCATGTTTGCAGTTAATGCGTGAAGTCGTAATCAACGTCTTGCCGCCGAGATCATGACTGCATGAAGTTGATAACGACTTCACGCATTAACTGCATGCAGTCGATCTCAGCTGCATGAAGCCGGTTTTGGCTTCATGCAGTAAATGCGTGAAGTCGATATCAACTTCACGCAGAAGAGGTTTCATTTCATTTCATTTCATTTATTTATTTGCATTTCACATGGATGATAAACTTATACATGTGATACCCTGTAAGGGTGTAGCAAAGTTACAATGGAATTTAAATACATTGCAAGCTTGAACGTAGTTAATTAGTTTAGATAATTAATTATATTATAGATTCAATATATTATATATCAATATATTATATATTTTTTTCTTAAAATTAATTAAATTATTATTTTTATAATTATTAAACATTTTTATTACTATTACATTTCATTTAATTTCATTTATTGCAATTCACATTTTAATAAACTTAGATACATACATGTGATACCCTGTTAGGACGTAGCACAATTTAAACTTAAACCTAATGATACAATTATTTTAACATATATTATAATATATATTATTCGTACATTTATTTTATTATTATAATATATATTATTCGTACACTTACTGCTAATAATAATTTTTACTGATTTGTATTTTCAATTATTACCTAAATTTCATATAGACATGAAATCAATTTCAAATACATTTATCGCCAAAAAATTCAGACATATTATAATAGGTTTTTTTGTTTAGAAATTCCTTTAAACGTTTTTCAAAAACCGTGTCTTTATCCAAATTGTTAATATAATTTGGGATGTGGTTATATACTTTTATTAACATAGGGTGTGGTGCACAAGAAAATAATTTTAGGCTAGAGGGGGGAAGTTTAAGCTTGTTATGGTAACGATTATTACGTCTTATTAATTTTATCGGAGAGTATAAATCTGCGTGTTTTTTAACGAACTTACAGGCTTCAAAAATGTATAGGCATGTTAGAGTCAGTATGTTAAGTTTTGTAAAATACGGTTTACAGGAGTCCGTTTGTTTTATGTTGGTTAATATTCTGATCATTTTCTTTTGTAGAACAAAAATTTCTTGACAATACGAGCTGTTTCCCCACAGTATAACCCCATAGGCTAGTCGCGAGTGGGCAAACGCATTGAGTAGAGTTCTAGAATACGACCCATAGAGTTGTTTTTTTAAATTAATAGTTTTGGCTTGGATACAAGTCCTTTGAACAGTTGTAGTTGTAAATTCTAAAGCATTATGTTTTCACTTTCTCTTAAACTAAAATACCTTAGTTCACTTATTTAGTTTATTAAATATTCTTTTAAGCGGCGGAAGTCAATATTTATGTTTAACTTTCAATTAAATCACAATATCTTCTATCACTTTGAACAATAACTTTAAATTTGTAATTAGTGGAATTTTCAGGATGAAGTCTTTTGTAATTTGGTTTAAAATACGAAATATAGTTCTGGCTTTCTTCATCACTATTTCTTTCTTCGTTTTTTCGTCATAATATACTTAAAATAAAAATAATCTTTGTAAAAACAGTACTCGTGACTTCAAAAACACGCCATTTTTGCATAGAGTTGGATTGTCTTAAGTGTAGTTTGACGTGCAATTCACCCTATATGACGGTGATTAAACAGATACCTGTTTTATATCGACTAAAACGGACAGCACTAGTTTCTTTTTTTTAGTTGCCATGGTGACAGCGTCAGCAAGTCAAACAAACAAACGCAGCGGAAAAAGTTTTGAATTAAAAAGAGAAGAAATTATAATTTGTAGCTGTTAACCAAAATATGACACTGTACATTGATACGAAGCTTACTGTTACAGATACAGATGTCGTATCCACTGTAGGGTCTTGGCATCCTTCCTTACCACTTCTCGCAATCGGTTCCTATCATCAAGAGAAAGGTGGATTTGTTACAATTTTTCAGGAAAATGTAAGTACATAGTCATTCTTTTATATTTAAGAAATATAATTATGAATTGTCGTATAATAGCCGCTTAATTTTGTATTTTAGGGAATTGCCTTAGAAGATTGCGTATGGCCAATACTATTTTCAAATCAAGTAACTGCACTAGCTTGGCATCCTACGAGAAAACTACTTGTGGTCGGTTGGGATGGCGGCGAGCTGTACATTTGGCTGGAATATGCGTGGGCGCGATTGGAAGCTCCTCATAATGCAGCTCTAACAACGATCGCCTTCAGTTTAGGAGGAGGAAGACTGTTAGCCTCAGATGCTGCTGGATCCCTTTCAGGGTGGCAGGCCAGCTCTGGTGCACCTTTGACGTCATTCCATCATCAACTTGGTGATGTTATCACACACATAACTTTTTGTTCACCACAACCAAGCAGTGAATCTTCTATCAGGGGCCTAGCTCGAGCAGCAGTAGCAGGAGACGAAAACGCGTTGGATGCCCTTGCGGCTTGGAGGCCTCGTACTACCGCAAGGATGAGGGAAGGTATACAACCAGACAACCATAGCTGCTATGCTGCTCAAGATAATGGTGTTATACTATATATTGACAGTTCAGGATCTTGTACAGAAGTCCTTAGTGCTCCAGGAAGTGTAATATTTATGGGAATCATAAGCAACATTTATCTTCTAGTTGCCTGGGAGTCTGGGGGCGCCCTCAGCTTGACAAGGTTCCTCACAGCTGAAGATGGTATTCTATCATCTGATACACATGTAAGGATGTCTGCTAGAAACGGTCAGAGTATTGTTCTTTGTGGCAACTTTTATGTTGCTGTTATAACAGGAGGAAACTTGATTAGAATCTGGGACAGTGAGACAGGGGACAATGATGTCTTGCCCAATGAACGGGAAGATATTGCATCAGGAGATACTTTGACAAGCATTAACTATTGTAGCTTAAGTGACACATTGTGTTGTGGGACATCTCAGGGAAATATATACTTTTGGAGGAGAGACCACAGAAATTCTTGGAAATTGATAAGCAGTACTACTGTAAAGGGAACTGTGAAAGAAGTAAGTTGGGGCTCAGAAGGTCTTATGAACCCGTTGCTTCATGTTAATTGTATCACAAGTGTGTATTTACTTCGGGAGCAGCCTGTCTGCTGGGGGTATTCACCTAATGCGTGGATGGTGCAAAAATCAGCTCATGAAATAGCAGTTCTGAACGATGCAAACATAAACTCAAGCATCAAGAGCACTATTACAGTAAGAGCCTTAGCATTTCAAGACCAATATGTGGCACTGGGAGATGGGAAAGAGGTGCAGGTTAGTTATTGTCATCAATAATTAGTGAAAATTTTTATCCTAGTAGAAGCTCAAGTAATTTGATGGATTTTCTGTATTTCAGATTTGGGTGTGCAATAAAGACAATGAAATAAAATTTACACTTTTGCGCTCGTTCCCTTGGAAAACTGATGTTCTGATCATCTACAATGACATCTTGGTGGGTGTAGTTACTCCTCACATTGAATGCTACACCATAACTGGCACAAGCCTTGGAATTTTACCCAGCACTGAAGGCGAAGGTGAACCCATAGGAATTACAAACACCAACAAATTTATAGTTATTGCGAGCATGGATGGCACTCTTAAATTAGCTGAAATTACGAAAAAAGGACTGCGAATGCCATATCCGCCCAAAAATTGTTATCAAATGATTGAAGACTTTGGAGAAGTCATGAGAGCTTCAGTAAACTGCACAGGTCGTTACATTTGCCTCAGTCTAGCTAATGCTGGGTTGGCGCCCGACCCTCGTCTCTATCTGTGGGATGTAGCGAATGACGTTATTACAAATTCACTTCTCTCGGAAAACACTTCTCCGCCATTCCAAAGCGTTCCAATAGCAATTGTGTGGGATGCTAATGATCCCAGGATCGTTGCAGTTCATATGCGCTCAGTAGATTTTGATCGTATTCATCTATTTTTCTGCCATGAAGGAAGTCTGTTTGAATATAAAAACTGGTGCTCTTCGCAAGAGTTGTTCACGTTGGACTTCATGCTTTGCGCCCTCAGTACGCCGTACGTCGTAGTATTGTCTCAACAGAATATTAAAAAAATTATTATGCGGGAATTTGAGGACTCCACCGATCACGAAGACGCCGGCGTACGACAAGTATTAGATTTCTTGTATTACATAATGACGGGTCACTTAGAAAAGGCAGTCGTTGTTGGAACAAACATTTCAGGAAGTAAAGGTTCAGTTATTTGGGACAGCTTGGCGAAAGAATGTGTAGCGCGAAAACGACCTGACGTTGGAGCTGTGTGTCTCGGGAAGATGGGGAACATAAAAGGGGCTTTAATGATGCGCAAAGCCATGAATGACAACGATATTGATGACACTTGCAAAGTCGGCATTCTCGCATTGAATCTCGGCATGACAGATGAAGCTGAACTATTGTTCAAAGAAGCTCAAAGACCTGATCTGATTACACGACTAGTAGCAGCTAAAGAAGGAGGGTTGAATGAGATAACAACAAGCGGTAACGACGGAGAGAATGTACTGCTCGTAAAAAGTGCTCAGCACAAACTTGCCAAGGTTCTGTGGTCCAATGGTGAAACTGGATCTGCTCTGAAACTATTTGAAAGTGCAGGCACACTTGTGCCTCATGTCCCTCGCATGCTTATAGCCCAGGGACAAGCACCTGCCCTTGCGCAGTATGTTTCCAGTTCAAATGATCCCACTCTTATTACATGGTGGGGTCACTACCTTGAAAGTATTGGTGATTTAGATGGAGCTCTGGAGGCATATGGTCGTGCCCATGATTTTGGGGAGCAAACGAGACTCTTGTGTCATATGAACAAATTAGAAGAAGCTGAAAAATTGTGCCAGAAAAACAAACCTGCTATGTATCAAATGGCAAGGTTTTTAGAAATGCAGCCGGACAATACTGAAAAAGTTGTAAAGGTAATTTTTGGAGCCATAAGTTGAATTTGTATCAATTTAAATGTAGCCTATAGCAGTAATGACCTTCATTTCAGTTATACATAAAATGTGGAGCAGTAACGTCAGCTATTCGTGTGGCTGCCGAGGCAACCGCTTGGAATCTCGTTTGGCGCGCAGGATCTGCATCCGCAACCCACGCTTTGCACGCTGCATCCATTCTTGAGAACGCTGGACAAAATGAACAAGCTATTGCTTTGTATCAGAAAGCAGGTATCTGTGCAATTTTTACTTGTTGGTGTAAATGTTAGGTCTTCGAAACTATTACAAATATTTTTTGCAAACCTTTTAGATAACGTTATAATTACGAATACAAAGATTGGACACTTAGAAAAAATTCCTTCGGTCCAGATCCGAACCGACGTCTTCTAGTAAACCGTGTCAGACGCTATGCCAACTAAGCCACGGAATGAACGCGGACCTCACGAATTTTTCTGTGCTTGTTGTATCTTTCTATTTAGTTTTTCAAAGACTTTAGCCGTTACGCGATGGCGCTATATAGATGTATGAGAAATCTATGAAAGTCACCCAGTTAGATTTTCCAGCTACCAGCCCCGGCTAGAGATTTCGCTATTCACTGTATTTAATTTTTTATTGATTTGATATAGTTCGTTCTGTGGCTTAGTTGGCATAGCGCCTACTACGATTTGCTAAAAGACGTCGGTTCGAATCTGACCGGATCGAAGGAATTTTTGCTAAGTGTGTTCGATCTTTCTATTAACAATTGTAACAAAGTAGTGGTGTAATTTCACATAAAAAATAATTGAATATCAATTCAATAAAAAATTACATTTAGAGAATGATTAAAGGAATGTCTTGATGCACTATACTTAAACAAAAATGTAAAAATAATACAAGGAATTGGTCTTTTGCAGGCAAACCGCATATGGCGCTAAAGCTAGCAATTAACTGCGGAGACACAAACGCGATGATCGCAGCGGTGGAGTCATTGGGTGATCGCGTCGATCCTGAGCAAGCGCACATTCTTGCCTCCTATTTGCGCGAGGCCGACCACCATTCACACGCTGCTGCTTTATTGGCTACAGCTGGAAAGGTAAGCAATTTTGTATATATGTTTGTAAACGGATTCTCGAGTTGATTCATCTACATAGGGCGGACTATAAGTTTCCGGAACTGGCCACTTACATAAACAATATTTAAAAAGTAATTACAACCAGTGCAAACCAGTTGGGCAAAATTTAATTGTTCTGGCAATTAAAAATTGACAATTAATTAATTATCGAGTTCTTAGGTTTTCGCGATTGTTACACATAGGAAATGAAACTATTTTCCGGATTTAAATCGCGTATATTTGTTTTTTCAAACAAACCGACGTTTCAAACAGCAATCAACGATTGATCAATTGTTAGTTGCGAAACAGCAATTAACGATTGATCAATTGTTAGTTGCGAAACAGCAATTAACGATTGATCAATTGTTAGTTGCGAGAACCGCAATTAACAATTAATTAATTGTTAATCGTTAATCGCGTATATCTACAATTAATCAATTTTCAGTCTTTTCAATGTTTTTGATTAACAATTATCAATTATAACTGACAATTATGATAAATTTATATGGGGGTGAGTTAGGGCGTGTGTTAGGATTTGCGTTGGGGGGGTTAGGGTTTGGATTGGGGGGTTAAGGTTTGGGTTGGAGGGGTTAGGGGTGAGTTAGGGTCTGATCAGTGGGTGGGTGAGTAGGTGGGTGAGCGGGTGTGAGTGGGTTGGGTTAGGGGGTTGGTCACAAACCCAAAAAATTAAATTAATTGCAATTAATTTATTTGCAATTAAAATCAATTCAGTTTAAATCAATTGCAATTTAAATCAATTGCAGTTAAAATCAATTGCAATTAAATTAAATGCGAATTGACTTAATTGCAATTGATTTCAATTGAATTGATTTTTTAATCTGATTGAATTTCTTATTGAAATTTAATTGATTAACGCCCAACACTGATTACAACATTTGAAAATGGAACTCTTTGGCTGTAGAATATAGTTTGTTTCATCTGACTGTCACTTGTTTTTACATTGTGGCGTCATTTTAGAAATTGGTTGTCTACATCACCATGGATTTAACTCGTGAAAATTTTCGAAGTATGATTTTCTATGACTTTAAGTGTAATTTAACAGCTCAGCGAAGCTTCGCTCGACTTCAAACTGCTTTTGGCGACGATGCACCATTACAAGACGACTATTTATAGCTGGTTTGCAGAATTCAAACGCGGTCGTGTGAATCTCAGTGACGAATTTCATGATGGTCGCCCGTCCACTGCTGTGAACAACAAAAACATCGATGCTGTGCGCCGTATGATCAAAACAGACAGGCATGTGACATACCATGAGATGCGGGCATCTTTAGGCATAGGCATGAGTCAAATACAATCAATACTACACAAACATTTGTGATTTGTGTGAAAAAGCTGTGCTCTCGGTGGATCGCGTCACTTGGTGCAATACCATGCTTACCAGATTCAACGAAGGGGCGTCAAATTTGGTGTGGGACATAGTAACAGGTGAAGAAACATGCATTCATAGTTACGATCCCAAAACAAAGCAGCAATCGAGTGTATGGGTCTTTCGAGATGAGCCGAAACCAACCAAAGTGGCGCGCGAGCAAAGTGCCTCTAAGCGGATGATTGCTTATTTTTTTAATAAAACTGGACATGTGGCTACTGTTGCTTTGGAGAATTGTTGTACCGTGAATAGTGATTTGTTTGCCGGAAGTTATAGACAAACTCCGTAAAAATAACCGTAAATGCCGTATCAACTTGCACCACGATAATGCTAGTTCTTACACGGCCAGACAGACAAATGAATTTTTGAAGGTGAACAACAAGTCAACTTTATGGGCCATCCCGCGTTCGGCACCTTGTGACTTTTATTTATTTCCAAAAATTAAGAACCAGTTACGTGGCCAACGATTTTTTTCACCTGAAGAGGCTGTCGAAGAGTATGAAAAATATGTTTCAGAGATTGTCACGGAGAAGTGGCATAAATGTTTTCAAATTTTGGTACATTCGTATGAAAAAGTGCATTGCTAATGGAGAACATTTTGAGAAACAATAAATTAATTTCTGACCATTTATAGTATTGTTTTCTTATTCATTCCGGAAACTTATAGTGCGCCTCACGTACGCTTATCGATACTCAAATGCTTATCGTAAGAGCATATTCACTTCTTGAGCTGCCAGACGAACCGTTCAAAGTAAAACTGTTTAATGATAAACATTTGTAAACCAATTCAGAGGATTCTTTTTTAGTTGGAAAGGGGCACCTCAGTAGTGGTCCCATTCAAAATTGAAGGAAATATTTCACCTTTAAGGGTGGCAAATTAGGGGATGAATCCGGTTTATTGAATTTCACCCACTTTCCATTAACGATTTTAACGATTTCAATCAAGCTTGGCACATAGATGTAATTTCAGTGAAACTAAACGGATAAGAAACTTTTGAGGTTGTTTTTGGTACATTGCTGCCGACGTTCGACAATTATATTTATATATAGGTGGGAGGTACCGGCCTTGCTAAATAAAAATTATGGCGTCGTCCGCCATAATTTTTATATTATTTTTACAAAACTACTTGACATTGGCGAAATCATCGATTATTTCGATGGGTCCATAACATTTAAAAGAAGAAGAAGAAGTGGTTGTTTTTATTTAAGTTATAAGTAAATTGTTACAGTACGAAGAAGCACTAGACATAGTAGAACAATCGGCGACCCCACTATCAGAGGATCTGAGCGAGCGACTAGCGGCGCCAGCAGGCACTGCAGGCCGCGACGCGCTGCTGCGGCGGCTGGCTGACGTGTTGGGAGGAAGAGGATTATATCATCAGGCTGCTAAGCGGTTAGCCCATGCTGGAGACAAGGTACAAAGGGCAACAAAATACAAAATATTCCAAACATTTTTTTTAAGCTAGCGCCCGTTGCTATGATAACAGACAAGAATTGAAATGCCCGGATTTTTTTTTACTTATTAATACAAAAATCGAACGCAAAGAGAAATTCTTTCGATCCGGCTCAAATCGAACTAGCGACCTCGTCGACCTCCATTTTGTTTTCATTACTACGTTAGCCTAGTAATTACTGGCACATGGGACTTGTCAAGTTATGTCTCATGGTAACGGGTGCAGTGGGAGTACCCCTCAGATCTTTGTGATTTAAAGCTCTGAGTGACACTGCAACTGTTGTGGACAGGCGTGTAGCTTACCATGACGACCGGTTCATACCGTCACTAGATAATATATATTTTTTTAAACTAATAGCGTAGAGAAAATGTATATTGTTTTCACCATTGCAATTCATCGGATATGTTTTTCCTTAAATTTAGCGTAGTTTTTTCATAACTTTATAAAGTGTCTTCTTTTCGTCAGATACCAAACAGTCCCTACTAAATAGCCACTGATTTCTTCCATACGATACAGCTTTGTTTTCTTGGAGATTTTCAAGACTTATCGATTTCGAGCTAAAGTGATTTGACTACTACCATGCCAAAACAACTTTTATATGGTTAAGTGTTTTATTGTCAGGATGTTTCACCAACTTGATATTCAATTATTTTTTTGTGTAATTACTCTACTAGTTTGTTATAATTATTAATACAAAGATCGAACACTTAGAAAAAATTCCTTCTATCCGGCCGGATTGGAACCAACGTCTTCTAGCAAACCGTGCCAGACGCTATGTCAACTAAGCCACGGAACGAATCAGCGGACCTCATGATTTTTCTATGTGCTTTTTGTCGGATCTTTGTATCTAGTTCTTAACGACTTTTAGCTCCATCTATGAGAAATCTATAAAAGTATCTCGTCACCTAGTTAGGCACCTACAGCCCTGGCTAGAGATGTCGCTATTTACTGTAATTAAGTGTTTTACTGAATGGTTTGCTAGATGACGTCGGTTCGAATCCGGCCAGATCTTTGTGTTCATAATTATAACTCTTATATAACAAACGTTCCTCATTAACTAGACATAACAATTACTTTCAAACATACAATCGTAATGTATATCATTCTGTGATGAGTACATACCTTTCAGGCGGGAGCAATGCGATGGCTAATGCGTTCAGGCGACGCAGACCGCATAGCGACATTTGCAGCTGCCACACGCGACCGGGCAGCACAACTCATGGCAGCTGACTACTTAAGGAGGCATTCTGACTGGCGCACACGACCAGATTTGACCAGACACATTCTGCATTTCTATACGAGGGCTAAGGCATATAACAAGTTAGCTGCATTTTATGCGGAGTGCGCTAAGACCGAGGTGGATGAATATGGTGTAAGTTGTTTTTTACTTTAAGCGCAGGCCACACCGCAAACGAAGCTATCTAATTTAGCTTAACTCACATAGTTGCATGCAAAGCTAAGCTAAGAAAATACGCATTATAGTAACTAGTGACTATGGGGTTACGTGCGTGTGTGAAGGGCGGCAGAAGAGCGACATATTGTACATAGCTAGCGGAATTGTTGGGTTAGTTTAGTTAGCTCGGTTAGCTTAGTTCGCGGTGTGAACCGAAGGATGAAAGGATGCCCCGACTACGTGAGCTAAGCTAAGTTAGCTTCGTTCGTGTAGCCTGCGCATTAGGGTGGATTTAGGCGCAAAAGTCCAATTGGCAAAATGTACTGGCCCTTTCTATATTCTGAACGTTAAAACGCAAAACGTTCAATCTGCGGAACCCCAATTTGCATCACGTGTAATTCACAGAATTACAATTACTATGTAATTTGTATAACTGCCGTACTGGTAGCTTAGATTTGAAAAATTAAACAAAGAAAACTAACACTGAAATATGTACATAATCAGTTGATATTTAAAAACAAGAGAGATAAACTTCTTTTTTTTCATCTTATTTTTGGCGAAAATGTATAATATCTCGAAAATTATGTTAGCACCCTCACACAGCACAGAAAACAATGAATATCAAAAAGATACGTCAAAAATACATAAAAAATAAAACAAATTCGAAATATGAAAAGAATATAAAAAAGGTCTGCCGCCAACAATATTAATTTAAAGTAATTGACTTTAAATAGTGATTATTTTTTATTGGTAAAGCCGTGGTAGCGTAATGGTTTGACCTACCGCCTCTCAGGCAGAGGCCGTTTGTTGGAATCCGGGCTCTCACTTCGGAGTTTCTCGGAATTTGTGAGCGAAATTGAATTTGAAATTCACCATAAGCTTTTCGTTGAAGGAAAACGTCGTGATGAAACCTGCACGTCGTAGAAGATTCACTACCCTTGAACACATGAAGTCCCCAACACAACTAAAGCCTGAAACCCTCGCCAGAGAGGAGACCCGTGCCTAACAGTGGGACGTATAAATTAGTTGATGATGATGAATGTATATTTTTCAGAACTATGATAAAGCTCTGGAAGCATTAAAAGAAGCAACCCGGTGTCTTTCGAAATCGTCGGACCCCGAAACAGGGGTTCAGACAATGGCTCTACAGGAGCAGGCAGCATTCGTCAAACGATTCTTGGATATGAAAAAGAGCTTAGAAGCTGGGGAACTTAATGCAGGTAAGCATCAGTTCAGTTTTTTTTTTTTTTTAGTAAAAAGTCAGCAGCCGTAAAAGTTATTAGCAGATTAAGCTCCGCTGCATACGCAGCGCAGTACGCACAATACGTGAGTTTATCTATGTTAGTACTGCTAGACTAATTTACTTTAGTTACTTCCATAGTATAATGTCCTTCGGGATTCTCATGTCGGTTAAAGCGACAAACATATCACTATTAGTGTTACAAGCGATTAGAGTGATTCTTTCTGTGTACCGTTTAGTTTTTCGGGTTTCCCTCAGAGAAAAGTTTAGGGAAACAGGTATCACAACTGTGGCATCATAGTACATTTACTCATATATTTTGTATGCCGAACTCATGGTACGACGATTTCGTTTAACTAACTGAACTTTGACTTTACAACAAGATTCCGGAGCATATATTAAAATTATTATTTCCTAAGTTTAAAACTTACATTAAAAGTATTTTAATGAAACAGTAATATTACAAAATTTAAGACTACGTGATAGATAAGATTATTATTACAACGCATCAGCATGGTTTCATTAACTCAAGGTCAACTACTACAAACTTAGCGTTATTTATATCTAGTATATCTAAATTAGTAGATGAGCGAATTCCAGTGGGCGCCATATATACTGATTTCAGCAAAACGTTCGATAAAGTTGATCATCAAATCCTCTTGAATAAATTGTCGCTTTCGGGCATTGATGATTCGGATATCTTATCGGCATTCTAAGGTAGTAAACGGTTTTAGCTTACATTTTTCGTTGCTCAGTCTGGGGTTCCCCAAGGATCTCACTTGGGTCCTATATTTTTCAACGTATTTATTAACGACGTAATTCATTGGTTAAAAAACTCGAGTTTATACCTTTTCGCCGATGACTTAAAAATAATAAAACCAATTAAGTCTTCCAAGGATTCAGAACTACTCCAAGAAGATACCAATCATTTAAGTAGTTGGTGCACATCCAATAAAATGATATTAAATGTTGATAAATGTTATCATAATACGTTTTTCACGCAACAAGCTCGACAACTTATACAAATACAATTTTTTGACGGATAGGAATTAAGGACGGTAGACGAGATTCGGGACTTTCGGGTTTCAGTAGACAGACATTTGAAGTTTGACTCACATATTATAAAACGATAAACAAGGATTTTGGGATGATGGGTTCCGTACTGCGCAATGCTAAGAATTCAAGAAGTCTTCATCAAAAATAAAACTCTTTCAAGCATTAGTACGACCTGGACTAGAATTCAGCAGTGTTATTTGGACTCCACATTACGAAGTGTACATCAAACGTTTGGAAAGTGTTCAAAAACGCTTTCTATATCATTCGGTATAATGGTGATTTTAGGGCTAGGAGACTCCCGGGGTGCTCATATAGACTCTACTCAATTACAATTTGACTTTGGTCAACCGTAGAAAGATACTTGATTTATTATTGCTACATAAAACTTGTTAACGCTTCATTAGATTGCCTTGGGTTATTGAATATGTTGCTATTCAATACTTCTTGTAGGTTGCCCAGGAAAAGCGCTTACAACTTTTTTGCCGTACTAGGTTCAAAAACGAACCTCAGTCATTTCACTCTTTTGCCAAGGCTCTACAGGACGTATAACACCCCTTCCAAATCACTGATTTGGACATTGGTCTTGGGTTAAACAGTGACAAAAGAAGGTTGGGTGATACTATAAGTACATAAATTACATTTCAATTAATTTTATACTACTTAGCAAATTCTCTGAAATTTATATTTTAATTTTTAAATCAGTTTGTGTATATCGATTTTATAAGTAGATAGATGAAATATATATTCGCATTGTTTAAAATAACAATAATTTTGTTAATATTTTATAACATATGGTTGTCATTGCATGCTGTGATGTTCCTTAAGTGTAGAAGCACTTAGTTTTAAGCTATTATATTCGATATATAATGTGTGGAGTTTTTGTATGTGGAATGTCCAGAATAAATAAATAAATATGCATGGAAAGGCGACATGGCTCTAGATTCCACATAAATTTGATTCGAAGTATATTTCATAGCATTAAAGTTTATTTGAAAAGAACAATTCCTAGAGTTTCTTGCTCGTTCTTCTCAGGGAAGTCAGCATAGTGAACGAGCGGTAGCTTAAACGACGTTTTCAAGTGCAAATTTGTTTTACCTATGGAATAAATGATTGTTTGACTTTGAGTGCCATCCTGGATGAACTCTTTTCCAAGGAGCTCTGCTGCTACTAAAACTACTACTTTCTTCATTATTCCTTTTTTTTAAACCATATCATTAAGTTGGCAAGGTGGTATTGTAATAACACGATAATTGAGGACTAATTTATTAACTATTTTAATTAATTCTCCTGGTAATTTTGTAGCGTAAAACTAATTACTATCGCCACCATTTCAATGTCCAAGAGTAACTTATCTTCCTGTACTTGAATCTGGTTTCTAATTATTTCAGGAATAACAAGTGGCCAACAACTCCTTCGTGCTGTAAGCGGCCGGTCCGGTTTGGTTACGGAGGAAAAAGTGCTTAAGTTAATAACACTGCTGGCGCCGAACCATCCGGATACCCCACGTGAGTTGACAAACCAATGACATTCTTTATTATGTTACAGTCATGGAGTATATAACCAGAAACTCGATGGTTACAGTGAACCACCAAGTAGACAGTTCCATCTGGGGTAATCAGCTACAAAACAATACTTTTGACATGTATTAACTGTTTTTATCTTTTTGCAGAATTTGAACTACAACTGAAGGCGTTACAGCAGAACCCAGAAGAAAAAAGCCTGTCCACAGATTCCCCGGATCAGAGCATCGAAGAGATTATTTAGTTTTTGTTAAAACTAATATATTTGTGATTTATGTAAAAATAATCCGTCCATTATATATTTAATTATAGCTATTTAAGATTTGATCAGATTTTTTATTTTAACATTATTTTCCCCATTTCATGTAATTGTTGTTGAGATTGAATGATGAATTAACAACACTCAAAATAGGCGCCTGGATGTCGAGTTGCAGACACCAGCCCGTTACACCGAGTACCAAGTGTTGAGAACTAAATCGTATGTAACATTGGGTGTGTTGTGGTGGTGGTTTTTTGTAAAATAACTCCACTAGTTTCCTTATGATTATGAATACAAAGATCGAACACACAGAAAAATGTTCGTCGACCCGGTGGGACTTGAACCCAGGTACATGCTGCACCGTAGCATTGCTCTAACCATCTGAGCAAAGCATAATTTAAAAAGTCTACACCGAAAACACGATCTCTAGCGCGAGCTCACGTTGGCTATTAATATCAATCGCGAGATTGTGGAATACGAACGATTTGAGTTTATAAAGAAAGATTGTTTCACCTGATTCTTCTTCCGTTAACAAATTTAATCATAGTTACGGGACATGTTATTGCAGCCGCGTATTATCGCTAGATGAACTGAACATCACTGAATATTCACGCGAGCAATTAAATGGCAATTAGTAGTCGAAATTTTTCCATCCTCTAAGGAATAGATTTCAATTCTCTCCTTGTCTCGTTTCGCCTCGCCTTTGAAAATTTTTTTGACATCTGCTTGGTGATTACGTTCTGGCCCAAGTCTATTATATAGTGGCCGCCATTAAGGAAATAATAAATTTTATAAAAATATTATTAGAAAATTTACCTAACAACGCCTAAGCAGAGTGAGTATTATAGAAGAGTAATGATAATGGATCACCTGAAAATGTATTCGAACGCAAAACTACAGCTGATTTTGACAATTTATCATCATGGCTTTTAGGTTATATGTGAATTTTGAAATACTTTCACGGCATTGTTATGTTTAAAATACGATAATACGTGATGATAATGGTGCGAATAACATGCGTTAATAATTTAAAATGTTTATACTTAAATAGCGCTCTGCGCTTTCATCAAAGGTATGTAATTTTTTAAATTATAAATAATATTACTAACAAACCCAAGTCACGCAAAACTTTAGCACACATTATTGAAATTGTAAATGAAATTTGTTTTTCACAGATTGTCAATAAAGCGTATGTGCAGCACGGACTCCCATAATAAGCTCCCAGATGTAAATAAGATACGAAACTTTAGTATAGTAGCTCATGTTGATCACGGAAAGAGTACATTGGCAGACAGACTTTTAGAAATTACTGGTGTCATTAAGCCAGGTGCTGAACACGCACAAGTCTTGGATCAGTTACAGGTTAGTATTGTTATCGAATATTTTATTTAATATCTGGATACTAATTCATATTTCTAAGAAAAATTGTTTATTTTATAAATTATATTATCATTCTGTCGGCGATATTTGAAACTCCTACCTCATAACTTCGTTTTTGGACGTAATCCCTGTTTTACTTAATTAAAGCTTAAAATAATAACATAACAACACACACTCAACACTGCCCTGGAAAATACACTAGGGAAACACATCTAAACTCACGAGAGACATAAATGTAGGCCATACAAATATTTCTCCTGGCCTGGGAATCAAACCTGGAACCTCTGCGTGACAGTCTGGCCTAGTAACTGTTCGGCCATGGAGGCAGATACAAAATATCTAGAAATGGGCCATTCCAAAGTGACGGGTGGAACATTTTGACACCTTTTTTCTTGAACTTTATGTAATTTCTCCGTAACCATTGGTTAATTAGACTTAAAATGAAAATATCATGAAGCCAGAATGCAATTCAACTGCGACTATTTATTTACATAAATTTATGACATTATTAATTTTCTAAGTGTGTTGGGTGGAACACTCACGACACTCGCCTGTTTGAGTTGATGGCTTCATTGCCAAGATCAAGGCAAACTATCAATATTTTGTTCAGCAAGTTTTTCATATGAGATAACTTGAATGTTAAAGTTCTAATTTATATATACACTTAATTAATAACTTTGATAAATTTTAAGGAAATTAATATGTTAAGTTGTGACAGGTGGGACATGGTTTTGTGACAGGTGGGATAAGTTACAATTGAATATACAGAATTAATAAAATTACACTGTTTAATATGAGATCCATTGTTGTAAGCAAATATCGTTGTAATTTATAATATTTGTCTTATTAAGACATTTTAGCATAAAAAAAACAGTATTAAGGAACTGGCAAAGTAATCCTACTATTTTTCTTGAAGCACTATCTATGACAACATGAAATCCAAGCCACGCATGTAAAATGCGTTAATAAATTTGAAAAATCTTGCCGCACCCTTGAAGATTATGTATCATATCAAAATATATAGAATTTAAGAAGTTGTGCACGAATATATAGTTAAAACTGGTGGAGACAGACTTCATAAATTTCCTGATACTAAAAATCATCAGGAAAAATGTTGTCACTTTTTAATTGTCTTTTTTTATGTGTTATAATGTCTTAATTATGAGAAGAATTATAAAAAATTTGCTTGAAAATGATGGATCTACATATAAACAGTGTATTTTTTTAAATTCTACATATTCAAATGTAACTTGTCCCACCTCTCACAAAATGGCGTCGCAATCGCCACAATTTTTAACACATCAATGCCAAACTCCGAAATTAAAGCAACTGTTACACTTAGTAAACACCGTAAAAACTCGAATCCATAAAAATACAAACATTTAATCAAAGAAAAAACGTTCAGAAGTGTGTCCCACCCATTGCTGTGACGGGTGGGACACACTTTCAAATCTTAATATTTACATTCCTATTTACGTGCACAATGACCAACCAAGCCAAAATAATGACCCTTAGCATAATTGTTACTTTTACGAAAGCAAATGCCAATAGATTGCATATTTATTAACCTGTAAGGGTCATTAATAAGGGATGAACTCCGGTTTCGCGCACTTTCCAGCAACCGATTTCTATAAAATTTCGCATATAAATGTAATTCCATGATCTTTTACTGAGATTATTTGCTCAATATATAACCAGTAATTAAGTGTCTTTTTTTCTTCTATATCTTTATTATTTTCACTTGTAAAGTATCAAGAACAAGCTTCGAATGTTTATCTTTGCTTCCTTTGCTTTACTCTCTATGCGGTGTGGTATCGGCGCTGTGATATTTTGATTATATAGACTAATAAAATAATGTAACGCTATTAAATAATACATTTCTTTTCTCCCTCTCCTCCAAGCATACTTTTTATAAACTTATATGCTACTCCAGCTAGTAACTTTAGACACATTTATTTATAAAATATATAAAAAGTTGCTTGTATCAGTTTAATAGGAGTTTGTGCTGCAATGTGTGTCAAACAATACTCTCCCCAGTCCTTGCCAATCTTCTCTAAGCAGTGGGTTTAAACTATAGAAAGCCATACTCAATAAATGTTGAGGCATTCACAAGTCTTTTTTTAAAATCTTTTACGACATGGAATGGAGGTTTCTAGTCCATTCAAATGAAACTCAATAAATACTCTTGCGTGCAAGGCAAGCACTCTCTAAGTATGTTACCACCTAAACATGAAATTTAACACAACTTTTTTAAGGTGGAGAGAGAAAGAGGTATCACGGTGAAAGCTGTCACCGCATCATTAAACTACACATACAAAAATGAACAGTACCTGCTTAATCTTATAGACACACCAGGCCATGTGGATTTTTCAAATGAGGTAAGTTAAAACTTGTTCTGTTTCTGTTTTACTTGATACATTTCCCTATTATAATTAAAAATCTCTGAAATTTACAGAGCATTTAGTTGCAAATGTCAAAGGTTTAAAATTATTATTTGCAAATTGAGTATTAGTAACACAATACAATACATCTGCCTTCAGTATTGACGGACCCTACTAAAACTATTCTAAATGTTAATGATATACATTGGCAGGTTGTCCGCAGTGTAACAGCATGTCAAGGAGTAATATTGCTAGTAGATGCAAACGAAGGAGTCCAGGCTCAAACCGTAGCAGTTCACTCCTTAGCCAAAAGTAACAACCTCACAGTAATACCTACATTAAATAAAGTGGATTTACCCAGAGCTGACCCTGAAAAAGTAAAAGGACAGTTAAATTCATTATTCAAAATTGATCCTGAGACAGTATTGAGTATATCCGCAAAGAAAGGATGGGGAGTAACAGATCTGTTAGAAGCCGTAATAACACGTATACCGCCTCCAAAAGTTGACATAAATGGTTATTTTAAAGCTCACATCATAGACACATGGCACGATAAATATAGAGGCATATTATGCTTAGCATACATTCATTCTGGGAAAATTCAAATTGGTCAGATGGTAAAATGGCAGTCGGATTCTAAACAACACTTGCTGAAGTATTTGGCCCTTTTAAGACCTAGTGAGGAGCCTATTGAAACAGCTGTGGCTGGACAAGTTGTAATGGTAGGTAAGTGTCAAATGTGCTTCTCATAAATAGAAAGGGAATATAATATAGCACTTATAAAATCGCTCATAATATAATATACATGGTAACAAGAATCATGTGTCTGTGACATTTTAGACATTACTTAAATACTATACGTATATGTGTAATAGATTGCCAAATATCATCTTCAGTTAATATGAATAAAAAATTTACATTAGTACAAATATTTCATTACCTGCAAACATTTTTATCATAAAATACTAGTAGAATGCTGAGCTAAATTTGTTCTTGTTATTGATTCAAAGACCGAATAACACAAAGAAAAGTTTCTTCGATCGCTCGTACCATATGAGCTACTGTGCTCGGTGTGGCAATGGCCGTTGGTTCGAGTCCATTCAGAACAAAGGATTTTTTTTCTGTTGTTGGATATTTGAATCAATAATAAAAAACATACACTTCAATTATTATTAATAACAAATTAGTCGGGTAATTTCATAAAAATAAACTAAAATCACTAGTCATTACCGTAAAACGTAGTAATATTCATTAATAATCAGTTTTCCAAATCTTAAAGCGACATCTCTTGTCAACATCTGGTAGCTGTAAACGTACCTGGTTGAGTGAGGAAAACCTTTTCATTGATTTGGACGAATTACCGTTTCAACCAAAAGAATACTTAATTTTCTTTGATATAAGGTTGATTTTCATTAACTGATCATGTATTTTCAACATTACATTTTGTACACCTGAATACTATAACTTTATAAAAGACGTCCAAGAGGCCTACTATGATCTCTTAGAGCAATCCTATTTAAGCCTGTAAATTGGATTGTCTGTCAAATTCGTACTATGACTTCACAAAAACAATTCACTGTCCATGCAGTTTACGTTCCCCATTCAAAATTCGTTCACCTTTTCTCTCATAGCAAAATCGTATCATAACGTGCCATTTGCCATGCAAATGGCGATCTCATCTGTAAAAATAAGCAATTTAAAAAAGTTACTCCGTGACTAACATTTTTTATATTTTGTTACATTTTTAAGAAATTTCGTTTAAGTTTAATTATATTTTCAGTTTCATAATTATTATACATCTGTCCATTTCTTTCAAATGATTTGGTACGTAGTTCCATCGCGCTCTTGTTAGATGTCAGCTAGCCAGGCAGAGACAATAATTAACGTTTAAAAAGTAAAACTAATCATCCAGTCATGCCATTCCCGTTCAACTTTGTGTAGGTCATGATACGAATTTAAGCAATTCAGTTTTACCACGTCAAGTGAATTGCATGGAACTTGGCTGCTTATAAGATCATAGTAGGCCCCCAGAACTATCATCATACTTATCTACTATTAATAAATATATTTTTTAATACAATAAAATAAAATGTTTTATAATCGCTTTGTAATAAACTTCACCAGGATGTGGCCCCAAAGGCGGTGGTAGTGTAGGAGATCAACTTCTCTCCATAGACGTGGCTGAAACCACTCATGTAGCTACAGTACCTCCCGTCCGACATATGGTCTACGCTGGCATCTTCCCTTCTGATCAATCGCAGCATAATATGTTGAGTGACGCTATAAAGAAGCTCGCCTTAAATGATTCGGCTGTTAGTGTTACCGCTGATTCCAGGTAATGATACTAACGCAAGTCTGCAATACCGCAAAAAATTTAGAAGCAGGTACTAACAAACGAATAAGAGATGTACCCCGTTTGTTTTCTTCAGCACGCACCGCTTCTGCAATAAAAGTCCAAATAATAACCTAACAAAATAGTTGTTAGGACAAACGAAGTAAACTATACTAAACCGTTATGCTATGCGGGCGCTGCCGCGCGGTGCGTTGCGTCGTTGTAACGCTGTGTAACCACAGAACACTATAATGACCTTAATGCCGCGTCACATCCCGGACCCTCCATACAAGGTCGAAAATTATTTACCTACTACTACTACGAAGTGAAGTGAACTGGCAGGATTACCCATCACTTTCTCGTACTAACGTTACGTGGTTAGAGCGGCAACATAGCGAAATTCTAACGCGAATCTATTATCTATAATTCTATTAATAGAATCACAGGTTTATTGGGTATTTATATCGATATGATTTTATATTTTTCATTAATTCACTGACTAGAATAATATTGAACACGCTTGTATGCGAAGTATTATGCACTTTTACCATCATAAATCAGTATTGGTGGTGTTTGCTTGCAAATAAACTATTTTCATTTCATTTAACGCAACGTCACCGCTCAGGCGTCGCAACACCAACTCAATGCATCGCGAGACGTCGTTCTTATTCGATATTGATTTTACTTATATTAACAGTTCTATAATAATAACTATATTATGCTACGTATGCAAACAACATTGGGTCGTATAATGACGAAGAAAAATATTTTAGGTAATACCTATCTACGCCTCATGCCTGTCTTCCATTGAGATAGGCAGATACCGTGAACCTTCACTCGATACGCACGATGAAACTCTTCGGATAATAATACAAATAAAAATTCTATTTTGTGGTTTTTTACAGCCCTGCTCTGGGTCAAGGTTGGCGCGTAGGTTTCCTAGGCCTATTGCATTTAGATGTATTCACACAACGATTGCTGCAGGAATATAAAGCTGAAGCCATATTGACTGCTCCGTCTGTACCTTATAAAATCAAGTAAGCATATAAATATAGTGCTATTCCTTTATGTGTCTGAAAATCAGTATATAGTAGTATTACGACTTGTTCGTCCCGTCACTTGATATAAAAAAATTACAAAATAAATATTTTTTCCGATATCCGTTTTTTGCATTTTAGTACTGCAGTTGTTATGTATGTGCGTGTCTGCTAGTGACAAATAACCGTTCGGTGTACAAATCAGGGTTGTTGCTGATCTAAGTTTTTTACACATCTGCGGACGCTGATTTTTGATCTGAATATCAGCGGATTAATGCGGATGCTTATTTTATGTATTTGAAAAAAACGCGAAAACTGTATGTCGCTTACTGATTCTTTCTACATGAAAAAGCTTTCTGTATTCTTTATTATTATATTATACATGGTGTAAATTTGAGACAGGGCAGCAAGGCCAGGTACCTTAATCGTTGTAGTTACAGGAAAACGGTTCTAGAAGACTATCCATGAATTTTTATTGGCATTCACAGATTTTGAAACACTCAACATAGCCCCGCACTAGGGAAACCCTGTGTAACGGGTGCCATGGACACAGTCATAGACAACCACGAATTACACCCAAACTCACGAGAGAAATAAATGTAGGCCATACAAACACTTTTCCCGGGCCGGGAATCGAACCTGGGCCCTCTGCGTGGCAGTCCGACATGGTAACTGTTCGGCCACGGAGGCAATTATTAATTGTAATTTCGCTACTTCGAATTTTAAATTATTATTGAATTGATATTCAATTATTATTTGTGAATTTACTCCACTAGTTTGTTATAACAATTAATACAAAGATTGAACACTTAGAAAAAAATCTTTCGATCCGACCAACTACTTTCATATATTTCTCATAGATGGCGCTACGACTAAAAAGTCGTTGAAAACCAAATACAAGGATCCGACAAACAAGCACATAGAGAAATTCGTGAGGTCCGCTGGTTCGTTCCGTGGCTTAGTTGGCATAGCGTCTGGCACGTCGGTTCGAATCCGGCCGAATCGAAGGAATTTTTTGTAACTATTCGATCTTTGTATTAACAAGGTACTTCGAATTGTTTACAGAGTGAAAGGTGCTAAAACAATTAAAGAGTTCAAAGGCGAAGAAGTTATAATCACAAATCCTTTACAACTGCCAGATCCGAACAACATAGCCGAATATTATGAACCATTCGTGATAGGTAACATTTAGTTTTTATATTTGACATTTGACAAGTTTAATAGAAAATGTGTGCAGAAGAACTCTTATCATGTGAGTATACTTCAGTGAATAAAGATCATTTGTTAATTCACATTTTGTGAAATGTTTGTAGTGGATTTGCGTTGTACTACAAAAATATAATAATTTGGATATTACAGTGCGGATAAATATTGAGCTTTATAAGTGATTTAAATTTAAATAAATAAAAATATCAAACGTGTCAATTGTCTTATCTTTATACTGCGATTCTTTTTAATACAACAGTTATTCAGACTCCTTATAAGGATATCATATATACTATAGTTTCACAAAGTCGTCCCTACCGCCTCCTAGTGGGCGCTGAAGAGTCCTAGGGGGGGGCTTCGCAAAAAAATGTTGGCGTTGTTGCTATCCAGGGGGTGCTTTTGAAAAAAAAACCTGTATTACTTATATAAACTACAATATATAATATATTTTTTTCTCTTGCCTAAGTGGGGGGTGAGCCAAAAAGTTTGGGAATGGTATATACCATCGTAACATATGTATAATGTAACAGACAGTACACATTTCATCTGCGGTATCTCATATCAATATTGAACAGTAATTGGGAGGAGTGCGTCCTTAGTGAGTTAGAGTGAGTAATTGAGAGGTACCGATTTACGGTAGACACAACCGTATATACGGTAGACACAACCGTATATACGGTATACGGTAGTGTCGCATAGAGGACCACCGTTGACCCAAAGATGTCTTCTCCTCCGAAATGGCAGAAGGTAAACAGAAGCATGGTGGTCAAATTCTCCGCTATAAGGAAGTACTCAAAAACTTACAAACGCTTATGCAGTTTATCTATCAGGTTGGATGACGTCCTCTTCACATAAGTCATCTTGGCGACCTACCGTAGTATAATGATCAATTTACAAGAATTATACATGCGTACCAATAAATAAATATAAGTAAAAATACAAGTATTGCTGAGTCACTTTTGTTGGATTTTTTTTACATTTTTATAGACAGTAGATCCTTGGTATAAAAAAAAACGCGTGGCATCCAAGTCTATACAAACGTAGCAGCGCGGCTTACATGTATGCATACTCGCCGCGCGCCGTGTACAGACGCACACATTCGCATAATAATGAAAGGCGATGAATTAAAGAGATGAACAAAGCGCTATGCAACGCGAGTGCATCGCGAAATTATGCGGATGTGTGCGTCCGTGCACGGTACGCGCGCACATATACAAGCTACGCTGCTACGTTTGTATAGACTTGGATGCCACACGTTTTCTTTTATACCAAGGATCTACTGTCTATAAAAATGTAAAAAAAATCCAACAAAAGTGACTCAACAATAAAACACCAAACACGTAAAAAGAGACCTAAGGCCTCCTATACTTTTAATTATGCGGACCAACTTTACTGCTTTATTTGTGACCGGACATTTAAAACAACATTCGGTATGGCGAGTCATATTAAGGCACACGCTAGGAACTTGTTTCGAAAGGTCACTGTTATCGAAATCGATAAAGAGGACTATTCGCATCTATCTTTTTAGTTTAAAGATCATCTAATGTACTTCGCATTACCTCCATGAATACTCTCCTGTTTTCAGGAACAATAATAACACCAGTGGAATTCATTGGGCCCGTAACCTCGCTCTGCATGGATCGCCGAGGCTCTCCGCTACCGTCCAACGCAGTCGATGACAAAATGACCATGATGCAGTTCGTACTGCCATTGTCAGAAGTTGTTATAGACTTCCATGACACTTTGAAGAGCATTACTTCAGGGTTTGCCAGTTTTGATTATCAGGATTACGGGTTTCATGCTAGTTCTTTAGTTAGGGTAAGTTTATTATATGTATTGTCACATTGTTATGATGCCTACTATTGCCATTATTCTTATTATATCTAGAGGTGGGCGTTTAAACGAAAAGCACTTAAAAAAAGTCTGCTCTTTAAAATAAGCGTATAAGCACCCTTTTCATTTTAAGCGTAAGCGTTAGTAACTGGTCAGTTCTATAGATACTCAATAATTTCATTTTTTACAACGTGCTTATGGGTCGTATTCTAGAACTCTACTCAATGCTCAAGTCAGGATTGCACTGGAAACACAAGCACTGGAAATATGACCCTAATGGCAGGGACTTAAGTATGATTTCGAGTGCTTTAAGGCATACTCAAATCCTGACTTGTGTATTGAGTAGAGTTCTAGAACCCTAAGTTTCAACTAGCGCCTTCTATGTTTCCTAACATTAAAGTCAATGTTTCCTAAACAAATTAATTCAACATAACGTTGCAAGCTTTTTTAAACATAAAGTCTATGCGCTTAAATGCTTTTCTAAACGACTTTTTAAGCGTCAAACTAAAAAGCGTTTTATGTGAAAATCGCTTTTACAAGCATGCTTTTTAAACGTAAGTTTTAACGTTAAAAAACTAAGCAGTTTTTTTCATTTCAGCGGTTAACAACTACAAAACTTTAAAAACTTATGTTTTTAAACGCCAATGAACAAAATATTAATATAATAATGTTATGTCATAAATAAAAATATAATTCGTTTTTTTACAAAAAAAAACTTGCTTATCTTAAAACTTTTAGTGGCCTACTCTTGCGTTTCGCTATCAACACAACAACGTTGCAATCTTTTTTTTAACATAAGTCTATGCGCTTAAATGTTTTCTAAACGATTTTGTTAGCTTCAAACTAAAAAGCGTTAATAGAAACACGGTTTTTTTTAAAAAGCATAACCGTTAAAAAAATAAGTAGTTTTTCCCATTTCTAATTATATCCCTTCTTAATGAACCTAATTCCCTTTAGTTTACTATCCCCTTCCTCCGAACTTAATACTTCCTATTTAAGTTAAAAAAAAACATGTGAGCTATCTAATCTATTTTATTTTATTTAAAATAACCCATTTTAAACCGGTTTATGTTATGAACCGATTTTGAAAAAATAATAAATATTCATTCCAGATGGACATTGTACTGAACGGCGTATTAGTAGACGAGCTCTCCACAATAGTACACACGAGTCGTTTAGAATACACTGCAAGGAGATTAACTGAGAAACTAAAGGAAATGATTCCACGGCAGATGGTTCAGGTAAACAGTACGAATTTATTGTATACGTTGTCTTTTTTTATTGACTTCAAAAAAAAGGAGGAGATTGTCAATTCGACTGTATTTTTTGTGTCCCTATCTACCGACCCGAGAGATAGGGTATTCCAGAGAGACTATGGGCTCGACGGCAAGACTAAGGTACAGCGGGCGTCCGGGCCAAGCCCTCCGCCATGATACGTCTTCACGGGCATCTTTGGTGGACCTAGACTTGGGTATGGGTTTGTGGTGAGCTGCAGAGACGGACATGTTCGTCTGTCCTGGTAGCATGTGGCCGGGGCTCCTGTCTCATGCGCAGCTAGCACGTCTTAGTAGCAGCGGTCTAGTTGAACGCCTGAAGCGAGGAGATCCGCGGGACACGTGAGTTGCCCTTTAAGTTGGAAGCTATGTCCGAACATTGTCGCAAGACACTGCGACTGGAATCTTCGGCACTAGCCTGGAGAGCTAGTACCCAGAGGATAAGCCAGATATCCTGCAGTCCCACCAACCGCTTAGGTTATTGGGAACTGGAGAGACGTCGTTTTTCGGCGTCGGGAAGTGAGCGTGCCATCAACTCCGCCACCAATGAAGAGATTTGGTATTGGACGCAGAGTCTACAGATTAGCGGTGGCAACCGCTAGCTGTGCAATGCGCAACGGGAAGTGAGCGTATTTACAGCTCCGGTACCTATCTAGAAAATAGGGAGCATACTGTACGTGCACCCGGGGCGTCTTTATAAGTTCTTTATAAGAACTTTATAAGTTCAGAACCTGAACTTATAAAGTTCCTTTGCGCGCATGGGTTATAATGCCCTTCTCGTATACCTTAAGGGTCGGTACGGTAGGGAGGGTCACTATAATCAAAACTAGTGTAGAAAGATATGGGGCTGTATTTTTTGTGTGTATCTTACGTGATCATTTCCTTCATTTGTGAAGCGATTTTGTTGATTCTTTTTTACGGGGTTACGTCAAACCGCCCAAAGGTACCCTTGGGAGGTTCAACGTAACTTCACTTATGCCATTCTTCCATGAGAGGTGCGATTAAATATTCTATTATAAGGGTGACAAATTAGGGGATGAATCCAGTACATTGAATTTCACCCACTTTCCGTTAATCGATTTCAATAAAACTTGACAAATGGATGTACTTAATTCCACAAAGTCGGAAATGGATTTTTTTTCCATAAAAAACTTATTATGTATTTTTTTAAAAAGGGTAACAATACTCTAGAAATAGATCATGCCAATCGGGCCTTTATGTCATGTTTCCGATGACTAACAAAAAAGACAAAAAGGATAAATCTTGGAGATAAGCAGCTGTGTCTCCCTGTATGTCAGATTGCAGCTAGATTGCTTAGGCCATTCAGCAAGTAGAATGTAAGCATTGCGGTAAATTGTCTTCACTTGAGCAGTCTTATTTACTTATTATCATTCATATCATATACAGCCTGACTTCACCCACTGCTGGGTATAGGCCTCCAAGTTTCTGTGCTACTCCCCACGGTCCCGCACTAATCTCATCCAGGTTCGCCCCGCAATTCCTGCTATGTCTTCCGTCCATCTTCCAACTTATTAACACAAAAATTCCTTCGATCTGACTGGATCCAAACCAGCGTCTGTTGCCACACCGGAGCCACCGCACTTACTAGTCGACTCAGTTTGTAAGAACGGTAGCCTCGGTGTGGCAACAGATGCTGGTTCTGGTCCAGCCAGATCGAAGGAATTTTTCGTCAGTTTTAGTGACGACGTGTTTTATCGCATCACAGCATTAATTTATCAATGTACAGATTTTAGTGCTGGGGCAGGTAAGAATCTGGCATTGTCATTTAAGTCGTGTTGCAAGCCGTGCAGCGAATGTATAGCTGGACTAGGATTGTCCTCATTCAATGAGTTAGGTAATATAGCCGCCATGAAAGTGTCCCATTGTTCCAGGTGGCCATCCAAGCTGTAGTCGGCGGCAAAGTATGCGCAAGGGAAACTTTAAAAGCTTATAGGAAAGATGTTACGGCTAAACTGGTAAGTAGCCTAAGTTGAACACGAGCAACAGCTCAAAAAATGCGAGCGACGTTTCCAAAAATTCCTTGTCGTTTGCACGAGCACAAAATATGTTCGTACGTCACCTTGGGCGCGTTCGCATTATATCATGACGACACAGATAGTCTTGCAGTTTAAAGTGTCGTGACTTGTATATTTAAATGAAGTTGTTCACACATAGACACGATTAACACGATTAACTGTCATTCACGACTTTTTTGAGTTACGACGGCAGACTGTTGTGACAATGGGAAGAACTAGAACGATAGTCGACTGACGATAAATAAAACGTCACGATAAAAATGTGACGATAGATAATCGCAGCTTCAAATAATTCTGTCGTGCAAACGACAAAGTGGCTGCCGTGAACAGATCAAATGTCGTCACAATGTAGTGGGAACAGCTACACGACAGTCGTTCAACGATAAAATAAACGCCCATGACACAGTAACGACAGATTGTCGTGGTATGGGAACAGGCTAGACCTTAGTTGTCCAACGATAAATAAAACGTTACGACATAATGAGAACGCGCCCTTAGAGTGATAACTTCCCATATGTATTTTTACATAGATTGTCTTTATTGATTTTTGTTGAAACAAAACTTATAAAGCTCTTGCTAAAATATATCATTTAAGTTAATAGCATCTAAAAGAGGTATTTCATAGATTCAGTATTATTATTGTCATTATTAAGTCAAAAGAACGACACTTGTTATTAGGGTTCCACTAAACTAGTCGACGGGGAATCGGCTTAAGGAGTCGCCACATTTATTCACACGTAATCGTCTTGAGCCTGTCAAAAAATAAAGATAACAATAATAATAACGTACACGATCAACATAGCCCCGCACTAGGGAAATCCCGTGTCGCGGGTGCCATGGACACATACATAGACAACCACAAATTACACCCAAATTCACGAGAGAAATAAATGTTGGCCATACAATTTTTTTTTATCCAAATGTAAGTGCGCATTTGACCTCAATCTCACCTGATGGAAAGTGACATTGAGGTCGACGGTGGAGCATGCACTAAATATTGCCTATTCACTTTCGCTTGGAAAAGGTCCAAGTTATAACGGTCAGGGAACAAGTCTGCAGGCTTTTTTCCAATTTTTTCAATTCCACTCCATAGCTGTTCGCCATATAAATGTGGAACCGTAACGCTTCGTGCGAATCTTCGGAATATCCACAACATTACACTGTCCGTGATATATCCTGTAAAATACCGATAAGTCTTTACGGCGGTGTTCAAGGATCTGCAACTTAGCCTCCACTAATTCCGAGTCACCTATAAGCCTCTTGGCACGGTTGTCAATCGAATCCAAGGTAGCCAGTTGATGTGTAGCAAAGCCATCCCAAAGGTGACAGCGGTATTCGATGCACGACCGGACTTGTGCTTGGTGCAGATGACGTTGTGCGTTTTACGTAAAGCGAACCAGGTTAATGCGAGTCCGTGCCGTTAGGTGTAGTGACTCCCTAAACCGATTGTAATACCGCTGAAGAATTGATTCGTATTTATTTATTTATCTTATTGCAATAATCAAAAGGTTCTTTAGTATCTCTGACCGCCGTAAGCTCCACACTCAAACTCCACTTCGGGTAGTGCAGCACAATCGCTAAATTAAAAGCGATCACATAATACCCGCGTTGCGTCCCAACTAAAGGTCCTAATAAAATAGGTAGGTAGGACCATTTTAATCGTAAGGACATAAAGTTCTCAAGTGCTCATAACCGTATTACCCTACAGTGAATGCCTTGATACCTCTTTATTTTGTTTTCAGTACGGTGGTGACGTAACCCGAAGAAAGAAGCTATTGAAACAGCAAGCAGAAGGCAAGAAGAAAATGCGAAGTGTAGCCAATATTAAAATACCGAGAAACACTTTTATTGATGTATTGAAAAGATAGGACACATTAGAAAATAAATTATTTAAAAAATATTTTTGACTATTTTATTGCAATTGTGGGGCACCGAACTTATAACCCACAGTTAGAAATTTTTTTATGTCTGTATAATAAGACCAAAAGGCGAACGATTCACGTCGTTGGCGATCTGAAGCAAAGCAAAACGCGCAACGCCTTTCGCATGTATTGCATGGACAAAGCTTTTGTCTGACCGGCTCGAGCCGATTGCGCGTGTATGGTGTCTCCCTTATGAGTTCAACGATTAAACAGCATAACGAGAGAAGTAACCAACATTCAGGAGGTGTAATAAATTAAACAAAAGTATTGGAAAAATATACCTAATTTATTTATAAAAATGCGGATTACAATAGGGTCATTGCATGGTTAACATCACAATATGAAAAATTGATTTGTAAAGCAAATATTCTACAACTCAATAAGTTATTTACTATGTCTGTGACTAAATACGTTTATAAAATTAAAGGATATTAACACAATTTCAACTTTATTATAAAGGTTCATGCCTCATAAAATATATTCCAATTAATTATGTATTTTACATAACGTCTATATAAGAATTCGCTTGGCAAGTAAATATGTTGACAGTCAAGGGTCTTACACGCAGGATTAAAAATAAATTTATGATTATATTTCTGAACGAAACTAAACTACAAATGAAAGTATGTAAATAGATAGGGCTTACTTATATACAGAGCCGCGTACAGGCGACATTTGTTTATATTCTTTTCTCTCGTATTACATCAAAACCAAGTACGAAAAAGAACAGTGGTGTTGAATATAATAATTAGAGCCTTGTTATATTAGCGCTTTTAACGCGGTGTTAATAAAAAGATCTTTATAAATTCTATGAAATATTTAAATCAAGTATGGCTTTACTGTCGCTTGTTCGATAGTGTGAACAATACCTCTACCACGAGTTTTTGGTATTGACATTAGCTGATGTTACGCGGACACCAGCAAATGTCAATACCAAAAACTCATCAATATATCGTCAATTTCGGATGGAAAATTGTATAGCGGTCACACATCAGTCACAAGAATAAAATTGCTCGGTCGACAACGACAATCGACATAATAAGCACATGGTAGACGCCCAAGTCCATACCGTTCGATTTAACCAAATAAGATTTAAATTTGCCTAAGGAACTCGTTTAGATAATCATGAGTATAGTAGGTGTACTTCTTGTCATAGGACAAGTATTATTTATAGTAAGTATTCGTATAGACGAACTTAATTAAAAACCATAGACATTTTTGAGAGTTGGTTTTTTTTAGCAGCTATTGCACAAAGTTATAATACAAATTACAAACAAATTAGGTTCAAACGAATTAAGTAAACAAGTTTCAGAAGAATGGTAATTAGTTAATCACTTGTTTCATGTCGAATGTTATTATAGTTAAATATTGAAAACATACCTACTATATTATCCTTTAGAATGACTTTACTCGTCAACGTCATAACATTTGTCTAAGCATTATATTTTTAAATTTTAAGCTGGGAATCTAATCGAAACTTGTCATTGGTGACGTTCGCCATAATTTATTTACGGAATGTTTTTTTTTAATGGGACAGTATGGGGAAATCCGAAACCATAGAAGATACAAGGAAACTGTCTTAGGAACTATTACCATTAAAAAAAAACACTGTATTATTTTTACAAACTTCAAAATCCTAAAAAAAGCCACCGCCAATAATAAAAGAAGAATTTTAAAGCTATAATTTTAAAGTAAAATTTGACGAATTGTTAAGTCATGGAACAAAAGTTGTTGTCTAAAATGTTAGTGATATAGTCTTGCGAGGATATCAGTATTTTACAAATAACCCTGTCTGTAAGTTACAGAATTGCAAAAAAGAAGTATAGTTTCTTGTTTCAAATTGCTAACAGGACTTTGACAACGACTACCGAGTTCAAATTTTGTAGAACAAATATTATTTTTTATTGACGAGCAAAATCAATCAATTAAAGAGAATTTTATTATTTTTCGTCCAGTTTTTTTTTTAGTTAAACATTAGTTCCAAACGTGATATGATTTTCTTTGGCAAAACTTGAACTTTTTTTTTTTAACTTTCGCATACAATTCAACAAAGTACCTATAACAATTATCGTAACTTAAAATTACCCTTCCCATATTTTGGAATTTTTATTTTTTTACAATCAAATAATCAGTCACATAGATAATGATTTGCACTATATGAAATATATTTTCTTCTAAAGCAGTAGTTTTGTGATACAATAAGTAACTTTTAAAATAAAAGTAACATGGGTAAACTACAGATATTTTAGAAATAATAATCTTAACTAGTAAAATCAAGACTCATAACATAATTTCCATCATTCTTGAACGACAATTGCCATCGAGTAAATTGAACGAAAAGATCGTTTAAATAGTGGGAAATAAGACAAAATAAGAATTGGGTCCCATTCATTGGCGAACATGTTTATAGGATGCATTTAGAATAAGTATGCGACGAAATATTACAATTTCATTCCGCCTTCCCCTTTTCATTTCCATAGAACAAGACGTTGGTTGCGGTCACATCCTTATGTTGTAGATATAGCGGCAGCAAAAGAGCAGCGCTCTCTGGGTACCTCTACTATTCCCTCATAAATACTCCGTTAGCCTTTTCAAGGCGAAATTGAAAAGGCACCCCCTAAGCAAACATGTTAACTCGACTACATCGTCACTTGACTACAATTAAGAATTAAAAAAAACATTATTCAACATGTTTGCCAAGAATGATATCAGCCTGAATATCGTTGAACATTTTTACGTTAAATGTCCGACGACATGCCGGGCGATCAAAGGATACAATTTGGAGATATTGGCTAACCCAATTATTTCGAACATATCGGCTAACACGGTCCGAACTACGGACGGTCCACTATAGTCTGCTTACTATAAGAACAGCTCTGTTAGATGACATTTTAAACAACAATAAGAATTAAGCATAGAAATAAAATATCACTAAAGATATTTCTTCACACAAGTTTAAGCCTCAAAACATGTCTTAGGTTGTTTTATTTCTTTGTGTGGAATTAATAGCCATTGTGTGCTGTCAGACCTTTCCTTATGCTCTGGCCACACAGATGCGACCGCGGAAGCGTTTCGGGGGCGGGAATTTTTGAAATGTACGAGTTCATGTGAATCCTGCCACGCGGAAACAGACGGTGCGGTGCGGGGCCGAACGGCATGATAAACAGGCAGAGTGAGCGCGGCCCGGGCCCGTGGCGAACGCGGGGCGGGTGAGGCCGCGGGTGTTGTAATACATTAAGTTCTATGCAACCGTCCACACAGAGCGTCAGTGACGGGGCGCGGTCCGGCAGCGGGACATTAGCGGGGCTTCAGCGGGCTTGGATGTTGCATTTTTTTACAACTGTGGAATGTGATTCAAAGTCAAAGTCAAATAATCATTTATTCCATAGGTAAAATTTTTACACTTGAAAACGTCATTTTTTAAGCTACTTTTTACGCTACCGCTCGTTCACTACGCTGATCTCCCTGAGAAGAATGAGCAAGAAACTGTAGGGATAGCTCTTTTTAAACAAACTTAAATGCTATGGAATACACTTTGAATGATAATTGTATGGAATCTAGACTCTTGTTGTCTTTCCATACTTCTTTATCTAAAACATACCCTTCAATTTTGTAATATGACTTTTCAATTAAAATATTTTTAATGTATGTTTTAAACTTATCATAACCTTAATATATAATCTTATTGTAAAAAATTAATTCCACCGAAAAACTTATATCATTGGTGCAATCATACCCCAGTTTAATTATTACAAGTGATAGAAGTAAATTATTTGGAAAATTATTTCCGAGGAGCCAAATCAAAGTCGTGAGTATACTACTTTTTACCTTATTGTACCACTAGGCCCACGACTTGTTCATCCCGTCATTTGATATCGTAAAAAAAAGAAAACTTGTATAACTAATAGCAGTATGTGTCTGTCCAAAGCGAAGTACTAGGAATGTGGAACTTTCGCAGGATTAGCGCTAATAAAGAAAAAAGCGCTAAAAAAGAAGAAGTTCTTCTTCATCACTATCACATGGTGCTTTCTTTATCTGTGTTGAAAACTTAGAGGATGGAAAAAGAAGTTGAAAATGAAGTGTGGCGTGACGCTTTTGGTGTCACACCGGCCGCCTTCGCGCCGCTGTCCAGCCGCGAATTACACGGGAGACTGCTGTGTGGCACGCCCTGGCACGCATTCGCTTCCCGCAGGTCCGCTCCCGGAACGCTTTTACCGTTATACCGACGTAACTTTAAAAGTAACCGTACTATAACAAAATTATAAATTCGGCGAAAAGAACAGCTATACAAAACCCGATGAACAATAGATTCTTGGTAGTGTATACCCGCCAGTCAAGGTACCTTAGTTGCAATTAACTTGTTTATAATCGATCTAACGGTCCAATCGAGACGATGGTGATAAACGTTACTTAACATTTAGAATTCAGTTACACTGACAACAAAATGTTCAACCTGAGATCAAAAGACTAAACACATACCAGATACACCACGCAACATTTACTTAGCAGGGAAAGTGAAATTGCTTTAAGTCACGTGACATAATGTAGACAGCGCGTTTGTCTTCACGATCTGTCGTTTAAAACTGATCGACACGATCGATTGAAACGTGGAATAGCCTGTTTATTTCCTTATTTTAGGGTGAGATTTGGTCGGCGCCGTACTCGTAATCTGCACAATCATACACGATACCAGAATTTAAGACGATCACGCCAATTTAGTACTAATACAAAAATTATTGCCACATTTAACGTAAAGATGTCCGTGGCCCAACAACGCGTTACACATTCGCACGTTACATATATAAATAATATGATTGGCATTTTGTTTTGTTACTTAACGTCACTTCTATTTTACGTTATCAAAATACCAATACTACAAACGAGATGTTCTATATAAATATAATAAATTTTCATATTTGTACATTGACTTACAAATAAATGGACGACAGGTCCAATACAAAAACCACGAAAAAAATGTCCCAAGTCAACCTATTTAAACGTAGTGACATGTAAAGGAATATGAAAAAGCTAAAATGTTGAATTTAAACTGTAATGTCATCGCAGTTCTGTCTAATTTTGCTTGCTTCGCTGTCAGTCGAACAAACGAAGACTAAAGCGTGAATGACGTTCTGTATACGATTTTAACGCCCTATAAGTTCGGACACTTTTTAGCGCGGACCCGACGTCCATATAATTGTAAGTCAATGTATTTGTAATATTGTTTTTGTATGGCCAAAAATCGAGATTAGACCATAAGATTTTAGTAATCATTGTATGTAGGTCGCTAATCTATTACGCATTTCCGTAGATTACATTCAAGCTGATGGGCCTAACCATATTCATAGTTTTAGTTCGGGTACGACGTCTATCCTGCTCTCTCACATAACATCAAAATATGCCAAGAAGAGTAAAGTTCACAGCGTGGACACCGAATACAGGTCCACTTTGTTAAGCGATCTATAAAATACCTAAACAGTGACATATTTTTGCTTCAATACTAATGAAGTTGTCTCAATCATTATTAGAATCTTTCCAAGATCCAATTAATTGTCAATTCATTTATTCAAGTAAGTCCGGTTAACACACAAATATGTGGATGTCAAGAAGTTATAAGGCTACTATTGCTAATGTCACTAGAGAGCAAGTGAGATACTTACTATATTAAATACTATGCTTTGATTTATACAAGTTGCAATGAAAAGGTGTGACCAATATTGTTGGCAACTGTACTTATTACTTGTAATAAACTGAAAAATATTGACTTTAACCAAGTTAGCCTATCAAGATACATGATGGAATCAATCACAACATAATTAAATTCGTTACTTAAAACGGTTGCTGCAATCATGTGCTTGACAAGCTCAGAACATATTGCACGGAAATAAGTTATATGATTATTGTAAACAACATCTTATTTATTTCAATCAAAACGTTTTTTTTCCAAGTAACAAATTTTAAGGAAGACTATTGTACGCTTGCGGAAAAAAAATTGATACTGGTTTTGAAACAAATTTCCGATTGAGGAAACATTTTGAAGGTAGATTTTTATAAATATAATTTTACAACATATGTTTGTTATCTAGGGCACTGACGAGTTGAAATTAGTCACATCTTTTAGTTACACCGAGTATAGTGTGACTGTATAAGTTTGTACACGGCTCAGGTAAAGCGCAGTGAGGGGCTGGAGTAGCATTTCCCTTCACTTTGTCAATCCTCTGTCGCCGTCAACACAGACAGCAGGAAAAATTTGCTTGTTTGTTGAAAAGTAGTGGGGAAACAGAAAGGAGGGGAAATATTGTTTCCGCCTTTCTTAAAGCAAGCACAAGATTAGTACATATTTTGAAAAAGGCCTAATTAGTAAACCAATATGTCTTATAACAATATCTTTAAAAAAATTAGACATATCCTCACATTTCTGTCATAAAGAATTTTATTTAAAATAAATTTATTTTTATTCACGTTTTAATTAGGTCTAAATAACACAACTATAATGAAGTGAAAATAGTGCAAATAGGACAATGCTCAAGCTTCAAACGCAAGAACTCATGTAATAATAACGAATAAAAGGTTTGTTTACTTTCAGGTCTTATTTTTTTAAAAGTACTGCCACATAGTAGGTCCCCTTACTCTATGGTCTCTAGTGAAGATGATAATAGCAACCCTCACTATATCAATGTATCAAATAGAAATTAGTATATTACCTGGATTACTAATTTCTTGAAAATCTCTTCCTTAATGTCATAGAAATTTTGAAAATAGTACACATTTATCTATCTTCAGATGTCTCCAGAAATTGGGCGTAGACGTCTCTGTTGCATTCTCCTTTTTCGTTAAACTTGTATTTGTAGTAGGAGCCGTCGGCGCAAATAACTGTAAGTAATAATTAATTGAAAAATAAACAAGCTCCAAGAATACTCAAATCACAGTATAGTAAGTTTTTTTTTTTTAAATAAAATATGAGTGCATATTTGACCTCCATCTCACCTGATGGAAAGAGTGATGATGAGGTCGACGATGGAGCATGTAAGTAGTTGAAATATTAAAAATATATATATTTTTTTATTCTTCTTATGGCAACTTTATCTAACTCAAATTGAGGGAAACTCTGGTTTTACTTCAAAACGCATACCAAATTGAGGGATAATTCGGCCTGTATTCAGTTTAATATCATGAAACAAATGTTCGCACTTATTTTACAATAAAAACCAGTCAATTGATTATAGAAACAACAAATAACACGAGATTTATCCTTCCGATAAGCGACACTAACATTTGTCAGTGCATGCTTTCTCAGAAAAAATTTTTTTGGACGATACAAGTTGTTAAAGATGGCGAAAAATATTTAAACAATTTCTACGAAACGTTATAAATCGACCAATCCCGCGTAAAAAAACAAATATGGAATATGGAATAGGTGGAAATTTGAGACGGGTCAGCAAGATCACCCGGCTTAACCATCATAGCCACAAGAAAAAAATCGTAGAAAACTGTCCATGAATTTTGAAGATATTTAGATTGGCATTAACAAATTCTGAAAAATGGTACAGTCGGCAAGATAAAAGGTAATTGTCACGAAACTTTTTTCATGCTAGTCGTTCCTATATTTGGTAAGGATCAAAAGTCGCTATGGGAGCAACTGAAACAAGACACATACAGTAGTACTGTACTATACTAAGTAACTCTCAGAAACCGCAGACTTCACATTTTAGTACTACAAACAACTACAAAATAATAAAGAAATAATAATAGTTTTCCATCAAAAAAAGAAGCTGGCCACTACAAATTTAATCAGATTAAGTAATTACCAGTCAAAATATTATGCAATCAAAATGTACTTTTTTTAAATTTCGAACAGTTCTATTTTGTTTACTTGTTTAATGTATTGTTTTGGTAACATTAATGTCAAATTTAAATTGATATTTATACACGTAATCATTATGTTAAAAATAAATTTGTAGGTATGTTATAATTAAAAACATCTTTATTTCATAAGTAAGCATTGCATTTGTCAAATTTATTGAATATTACGCATTCGTAAGGCAGATTTCCCTGAAAAGCAAAAGGAAATTTATGTAGGTTGCTCTTTGTAAATTGACATTTGTTCACATTTATTATTTACGGTAATTATTCAAAAATTTAAGTAGAAGCAGTTAAAAGAATGGGTACGTCCAAGGCTCTTGTGGGCCTTCGCAGCGTAACACGCATATCAATAATTCTACTTCATTTTGTGAGGAATATGGCGGCTATCATCCTCAGACACAGAGACGACAACACTCGGAGACGAATTCTAGGCTTAATATTAAGTTCATTGAATGTTTTTCTGCCATGATATTCAATTCCTTTTTGTGAAATTACTCCAGTAGTTTGTTATAATTATAATACAAAGATGGAACACAAAGAAAAATCTTCAATCCGGCTACGCATGAACCTTGCGACCTTGCCATATCATCGCTGAATGAATGTCCGCAATGAACATTCAGTGTCTCATAAATTAAGTAAATTCAGCAGACAAACTCTTATTATTTATAAATTAACCATGAGTCCAGACAGATACTTTCCCAGATGTCAAAGAGAATATTTTTCAGGTGAATCAATGTGTGTATGTGTGTGTAAATTCGTAAATATCTTTATGTTACGCTTCACATAATACGACCGCTGCCTGTTGTAATTTTTTAATGAGATACCAGACAGTATTTAAATATAAATAGTGTCAGTGTTCTAACGCTATTCGCATAGTACAGTAACCTTGGCAAATAGTTAATAATTAACATACATATATTATGTGCTCAATGAAGCAATTAAGATTTTTTTATAAAAGACAAAGTTACAAATAAAGACATAGATTTCTACATATTGGGTAAGATGTTTCAATATTGCCCCTTCCTTTCACGAAACATAGCAGAAGAAAACCATATCAATTTAATTCATTCTACAGCTTCAGCATGCCTAGGGTTGCTTAGGTATGCCGCGACATAATTGCCGTCATTGTGCGCTTGCATGTAGTGATGTCAAAGGATCCCCTGCCCTCCCGTCTCGTCAGTGAGCGCCGGGCCTCAAGGTGCTGGTGAACTTACCGGTAAAAGTAACTTGTCAACTTCTGTCTCAAGGTGACGGGTGCAATGATAGTGCCTTCAGGTCTTTGTGAGTTAAAGCTCTGCGTAGCACTGCAAATCTTTGAACAGGTGTCGCGCTTACCACCAGGCGCATGACTAATTCGTCCCGTCACTTGGTATTATAAAAGAAAACTTAAAAGATACATACCAATAATAGAACTTTTGTCCACACCAAACGCGCAAATACACGGTGGCCCATTAGGTATTGTAAACTTGCAGAAACTCCAGTTGCTAGAGAAATACTTTGGCAAAAAGTTGACAGTGGCCAAACTTGATTGTTTATTTAATTTTTCATCTTCCAAGCTAAAAACGTGAACAGTCCCGTGGTCTGATGTCACACATAGGTTAGTGCTACTGTGATTAAAATTTATGCAGTAGATTGTAGCCTGTAAATTAATACAAAAGAAATACAATTTAAGTCTCTTAGTACCCCTCATAGTTTATTTTAAATGTTATTTTATTTGCGATTAGCCACCAAGCCATAAGCAAATTCTGTGAAAGAGCGGCCAGTGTTGCAACTCCCAACTTTAGGACATGGCGTCACTTAAGTGGCTTGAACGTAGTTAATTAGTCTAATAGTTCCGTGATGAGTAGGCATGGGTGGCAGGGTAAACGTTCTTTGTGTTTACATTTCTGTTGGTTATCTCAGCAGCTACTTAGTATATAGTAGACATTTCATATAATTAAAATTTTATTTGGTCCATAAAAGTTTTTGTCTCAAATTGTTACATTTACAAAACCTGAAGGCTTTGAAGCAATACGGCCAGAATGATTCTATTATTTATTGCACTTTTTTCATTTAAAATATCAGAATTAAAAAAAAATTATGACTGTTAATTAACTATCAGATTTGGGGTGTTACAGAAATAAGGTGTTACAGTTACCAAATGGATTTTTCTATACAAAAAATTTATTCACCTGATGAGCGCCCCTTCTTAATTCAGCGAGTTTCTGTCCAGTAGTTGTGTCAAACACTCTAATGAGAGTGCCTTTAGTGGAAGCTGTGGCTAGCCTAGTGCCACCCACATTAAGCGCGAGGCAGCTCAGTGGAGCCTCATGAGCTGTGATCAGATGACCTTCTGGGGTCGTACTGGAGCTTGCATGACTCGATAGCTCTACTAGCTGTTAAGACAAGATTAATAATAATCAGAAGAATTATTAACACACCAACAAAATTAAAAAGGTTTCTTGTTTAATTAGAAACAAATATTAATTAAAAAAACATTAAATATTTCAAATTTTATTCCTTCTTTCACTTTCAGTTCATTCTCATTTAAGGTGCTTTTTTTTATCTTGTGTGATGTGATTTGTTGTTACTTCCAAACAAATTCAAATAAACAAATCATTCAGAGTTTTCAAAATATAAACAAATATGTTAATTAATTTATCAGTTCTGTACAAATATCTATATTAGCCTCAATAAAACAAATAGAACTTTTATTAGCTGTAATAAAATCAAAAGTCAAAGCCACTGACCTGCACATGTCCAGTTTTCCGACTGGGATAAGCAAGCAGGGCATTATTGCTATTAGGGCACACTACGCACAGTCCGCGTGGGTTCTGGCAGGTCTCAAAGACGTGTAACAACTGAGGCTGGGCCGTGAATGTGTACACTTTTATCAAGTTTTCTGCAAATGTAAGCATGATAAGGTGCAACACAATGACTGACCAGTGAAACATATACATAGAGTATGTTCTACGTTTATTAATATACATCATATAAATTCTATATATGATGAAAAATATACTGTTCAAAAAATTTCTTGTTCAATTTTCTTAAAATCAGTTTGGTTTCCTAAAAACCCAATTTTATATTCATTAATGAATGTGTATACATAGATCCGGTAAATTGCCCAAATTTTTGATCTCTAAAATCTATGCTAGCCATTTATTACAGTACTTTCAGAAATTTACAGTTTGTGTTCCATTTTCTATAAATGAAATTATAGAAACAAAAAATTTGCTTTTTTTATTACATAAACTACAAAGATATTCACTAAACAATAAGACTGTAATCAGAGATGAAAAAAGATAAAAATATTACTCACCCAAAACAACAACAATTCGGTCTCTCCTAAGTTTCACAGCTTTTACCGGGCTGTTGAAGTCAAGTGATATCGCTGAGTCCTTTTTCAAGTCGTCCCAAATTATTACTCTATTCGGAGGGTACACAGGCGTTTTTCCACCACCTACCAACGCCATATAGTTGCACCGAAACAGCATTTCTACATACGACAGTCCACCCTCAGCGAAATTTTGCCTCTCTTTTTCTTTCAACGGATCGCTATTAAACACACGAAACCCATTCTCCGTTCCGCAAGCGAAACAACCTGAAGAAATTGCGAAACAAATTGTATAACAGTAAATAGATCAATTGTAAACCGAAACAACACCTTCACGCCATCACCTTGCGAAGTTACCTTGATCTTGGTTGAATCCCACGTAGAGTAAACCGTTACCGAAGCTATTCTCCTCCGACAAATTCATTTTTAAAAACTGAACACTGTATTTTTACACAAAAGCAAAACAATAATAAAGAAAAATCTAATTCAACATCATACCAAACGAGACAACTTTGCGGCAATTTGACAGACCGAATGACATGACATTCACATGACATGACATGATAGATGGACGATTGGGGAAAGAAAGAGACGGAAAAAGATATATTTTTTTCTAAAATCACTTAACACTTCTGAGTATTGGCTATAGAGCCACCAATTTTAACAGGTAACAAATTATAATGATTATTTTAAAAACTCAAAACGTACTAATACGTAAACTAAAAATTTAAAGTATTTATAAACTGTAACTTTAAACTAAAACCACTGACCTCTTTCAGTAGAGGACAATAACTAAAATCAACCATTTTTTCACTAAAATCAGGAAGAAATATCAGTATAATATTAATATTTTCTTAATTAGTTTGTGTCACAACAAAAATAAATTCGTTACAAAATTGTCAACTATATAAAATATTGTTTTCGAACATTCTATTTTAAATGATTAGATGAGTTTTTTCCCTGGAAATAGGAAATCCTAATACATTATTTTATAACCGGACCGGATGTGAAGTCGCAACCAACCAACGCACTAATTTATTAAACTTTGGTTCCATTCCATAACAAAAATCTGTTGGTTTTGATCACCTACTTATTACTATATTGCTTGAAACCATATGCTTGAAACGTTACGTACACCACCACAACATTACACATCATTACTGTATTTACATCTCCAGGTAGTTCGTAAAAAATTACCAAATATCAGTCCGATGCATGATTAAGTATTATTTATTATTATAACCAAGTATTATGAATGCAATTACGGAAGAAACAACAAAACGCAATTAGATCACTGGCACGAAACGCAGTCATTTTATTCTGTGTGCCTTAGAGGATGGAAAAAAATAAAAGAAAAAATAAATAAAGTCCATTTCACGAAAGAAGTCCCGCAGACGCAACGCTGTATTCGCGCGACATAATGTTGCCACGGTTAAATATGGGGAAATCAGGGGAAATAATTTATAGTTCATTTACTTTCATTTTATTAACTGAGTACTCGAATAGTTAAAAAAAAATGTTTTTAATAGAATGTATTTTTAAAATAAGTACCTATTTGATATCCATACTGCTAAGGTCAGATTAGTGAAAAATAAATCTTCCTGTAATTTCTAAAATATAAAATGGAGATATTCGACCAACTTTAAATTAGAAAATAAAATAACATTTAAAACTTTTATTCAAATTTTTATTGAATAATTATGATCATGATCACTGTCAGAAGAGTGAATAGAAACAGAATCAGATTCTGTTTCACTATCACTAGCCGTGGATATAATAAATCGATCCATTTCTTCATCCATAAGACCATCATTTTTTAAATATTCTTCCTCCAAATGCTGTACATGTTTACATTGAACTGCCCAATCTTCCGCTGTAACTGTCTCAAAAGCCTCTTCTGTTAGGCGTACAATTTCTTTTGGATCTTGGCCCACGTTTTTATCCGCTACCCGTCTCTTTACAAGGCTCCACATTTTTTCGATCGGATTGAGATCGCAGTGGTAAGGCGGCAATCTTAGCAATTCATGATTGTGAGATTTTAATAATGCATCCACGGCATATGTAGGTGGACCCTTGTTTTGTTTAATTAATTCAAATAATACAGCTTTTGTCCAAGTATCTTCAAAATATACTCCCTTTTCTCGCAGCCATTCCTGCATGTCACGTTTAATACTTGACATTGTAGGTGCTTTATTTATTTGAGTGCAGTGATACGGAGCGTTGTCCATTACCACAAGCGACCTTTCAGGTAGGTTAGGAATGACTTTTTCACTCATCCATTTCAAAAAATTAGTCGAGTTCATGTCATCATGGTAATCTGAGGATTTGGATTGGGATTTGAACATTAACAATGCACCATTAACAAAACCATTTTCAGTTCCCGCATGAGCAATTATCCAACGACTCCCCGATGACTCTGACACGAACATCCCAGGCTCCTCCTCACTTTGCCAGCAACTTTTGGCATGATAAGTGTTGTGTATATAGGTCTCGTCTAAATATACTACAGGTTTTTTCTCCACATTGCGATTTCTTCGTATTCTCTCCAAATATCTTGAACGCCATGCAGTAATATCATAACGTTCCATTAGTAATTTACGTTTCGATTGGCATCGCTTATGCTTGAAACCCATGCTATGCAATATACGGTGCAATGTTGTGATGCTTCCTTGATAATTTATGTCTTCTCTCAAAGCTGCACGTAATTTAGGCAATGTAGGTAATTCCTTCTTCACAACATAAAAACTGTGAATTTTTTGACGAATAGCGCACAAATCAAATCCATCCAAGTCGATCTTTTTGGGATGCGGGCGGCTCTTCCCTGGGGTGACGATAATTTTATGGCGCATCCACACATGCCGCCGGGTTTCAGACCGCCTTGCCGCTGAAAGCAGGCCGCCGGCTTTACCGGCGGCCTGCAGATGCGGTTGCAATTTTCGCAGTAGTGTTGTTAAATTATGTTATATATGAATACGACTACACTACCACTCCGTATCGAAGCCGCAAGCAAACTGCCGCCGGCAACCAAAAGCCGCGCGTGTCGCGGCTGAGATGCGGCAAATGCCGGCGGCACGGCCGCCGGCCATGCCGCAGGGCATGTGTGGATGCGCCATTAGAAGTACTCGCCGCTGTTGCGCCTTCTTTTGTAACTCTCGTTACAGTTTTCTCTGACACACCTGCAATAAAAAGAACAATTAAAAAAAAAATTCAAACAATGATTATTTTCGTGTTTAATTACATTATTGTTGAATATAACTTTACAAATTTTTGTTGTGTTGTGTTAATTCCTTTTCAAATTTTCCTTAATAAAAATCGTGCATTAAAAAAAACTTAATTCCAATCCGTAAATCAATCGGGAAAAAATCTGTATATGGCAGCCCCAAAATTTACCTGTCATGGCGGCGACTCTTTTGCGAACATTGTTTATTGGTATTAAAACACCGTGATTCTTATGTTCCGCTTCACAGAACTCCTTCACCTTTAATATCATTTCTCGACCTGCACTTTTTACAACTTTTGGCATCGTAAATAAACCTCATAACGCACTAATCCAATAATAAACTCACTAAATGTCTACCACAACAAACACACCTTGATAACATCGACAAACGACAACATGGCCGATCTCCCCATCTGTCAAATTTAGTTCCACAATTGTCCGCGGGACTTCTTTCGTGAAATGGACTTTAAATTTGATTTATAAACCAAACTCAAACTAACCATGAAAGTCGACTTTCGTTAGCAAGTGTGAAAGTCTACTATTGCAGTGACGCATTTTTCGTATCTATAGTTTAGACTCGGACTCAAACTTTTTTTCCATCCTCTAAAGGTGGATTCACAATGAACGATTCTGGCAATATTTTGCCGCAATTTATCGCGTTCCACGATATGACCTTGAGTTGACCAATTAGGAGCTAAGGTCGCAGCACCTAATTGGTCAACTTAAAGTCATGTCGCGCAACGCGATAAATTGCGGCAATATATTACCAGAATTTGTGCAATGTGAATCCTCCTTTAGACGTTGTCACACCAGCGGCAGCGCAGCGAGCGCGAACTAGACGCCACTAGGCGCTGCTAGACATCGAGTATCTGCTATATAAAATCTTTGGAGGATGGAAAAAATCAGACACCACTCTATTTTTGACAGCCCGTTTTTCTGTACAACTACTATAGAAAGTCTTGTCGAAAAAAGAGACAACGCAATACAAACGAATGTATATTCTGTATTACTTGTATTTTACATTTAGTTTAAATATTTACACAAACAAGCGAGAAGTCGCTGGATTATTGACGAAGTAACAAGCGATATTGTTGCGTCTTATTATCTGGATTTATCCAATTATAAAACTATTTCTTACTTATATAACGTAAAGTAACTTACACTAAAATGGTATGCGTCAGTATTACATATAATAACAAGTGAATAGTAAATGAAACGTAATTTATACCTATATACATAATGTTACAGATTCCGCATTACTTACTTTGGAAGAAATTACAAAGCAAACACTTCATTGTTCCTGTAAAAGCAGAGTGGGACTCTTTTAGAGGAGCGCAGAGGTAATTGCACCATAACTGTATATACTATACATATTCAAATGCAGAAGTTTCACAGATAAAGTGGACGTAGTTAAGCAAAAAGGATCTAATCCACAAAATTAGCAAAAAATGAGTTATATGTACCAAACGGTTCCTAAAATCTAACCTCTTAGATCAGCAAAAAAATCCAACATAATGGCAATAGCATAAATTGGTATCTCTGGAGTTACATGACATAATAAGTTTTGAAAATAAAACAACAGTGAGAAACATTTTTAAATCAAACTGTCATATTTTGAAAGTGACTGGATGTGCATTGGATCCTTTTTGTTCAGCTATGTCCAAGATTGATATTAAAAAATTCACAATTTTTAAATCGTTTCACTTTTAGAGAGTCTGAGTATGTAGACCGTATGATCTGCAGAGTCTGCATGAGCCCAGCTGATATACCGATAACAGAGAAAATTGATGACTTAAGCATTTTAGGTGCTATACGAGCTGTTGCCAACATATGGGTCAGTGTTTTACATTGATTAGCTTTTATTATTGTGATTATGATTAGCAACTAGCTTTTACTTTAAAAAATATTTTTAATCATATTCTGGGTCATAGTCTTCAAAATTAGCACAATATGTTAACAAAATTAAAAAAGAAATAACACATTTTTTTTTAAATCAAGTGACGGGACGAATTAGTCATGTGCCTGATGGTAAGTGACATGCCTGTCCATAATAGTTGCAATGCCACTCGGAGCTTTAAATCGTAAAGATCTGAAGGGCACTGCCACTGCACCCGTTATCATGAGACATAGGTTGACAAGTCCCATGTGCCTATACAGAAATAGGTAAGGTGGCAGTCCTTCTCTGGACAAACTCTTTCACAAGGAGCTCTACTGCTACTAATCTTTTGTGGTACTGTATTAAATTCTTAGTTTTGATTTCCAGATAAATGAAACTGATGGCTACCCAAAATACATATGCATGATTTGTTTAGAAGAGTTGAAGACAGCACTGATGTTCAAAAGGAAATGTGAAAATTCAGATAGAAAATTTCGGAAATCATTACCAGAGGAAACTATATTTGGTATAATTCTTATATCTCTTATGCTTCTTGTGCCAACTACCTATACATCATAGTATCATCATACATTCTCTGCCACTATTATTGTTATTATACTGAAAGTTTTAGCCTAAAAGTTTAAAATATATTAATATTAAATATCTAATTGATCATTGAAGCTATCAGTGCCAAAGTGGTAAAGCCCGCATTTAATTTCCATTAAATACTACAATATTACTTTAAATGATACTAAAGTATATCATTTTGACTTAAATACCTTTTTCATGTTTAAAAAACATTTAATAATTTAATAATATAACATTTAATAATATGATTACTATATTATGTAAAATGTAACAGTAGAGCTCCTTGCGAAAGAATACATATAGATAAATAAATAAAGAGTAACATCTCTCTTGCCAAGCAGTAGTGTGAGCATTATTGCGTTCCAGTTGTGAAGAGGGTGCTGGTGAAATGACAGGCACATGAGACTTACCAAGTTAGTGTCAGGGTGATAAGTGACAAGTGCAATGATAAGTGCAGAAGAAGTGCATCTTTGTGTTTTAAAGTTCTGAGTGGCACTGCAACTGTTATGGAAAGGCGTGTTGCTTACCATCAGGCGCACAACTTGTTTGTACCATCACTTGCTATCATAAAAAAATATATAAAATTAATTTGGCTAATTTTAAATTTTTCATCTATATATATATAGATACATGCATTCCATGGGTTTACATCACTTTGGCGCTGATAGCTGCGGTTATACGTAATTGTGCAGCAGAAGATCTACATAGTACTATATAGAGCTGTACCTATGCATATATCACATCCTTATGGTTCAACCCATCAACAAAGTTTTTACTTTATTTACTGCAATAATTAAAATTAAAACACAAGAAATAAAACAGTACCACTGACTGCAGTAAATTTATTTATTTATATAATAAAGTTTTATTCAAGTAAGCCTGACTCACAAGCACTTTTGAATACTCAAAATCACACAAGAGATTACAAAAAAAGACAAGTCAAGTAAATAAAACAATTCATACAAAATGGTAAGTAGGTAACAAAACGATATAATATTAACTCCAAGCATTTTTATCGTTCATATACTCATCGACAGTATTAGTAGTTCCCTTTCGCCAGAAGTTTATTTTTAACATATATCTTAAACTTATAAAATGGTAAATATGCAATTTCAGTCGGTATTTTGTTGAAATATGTAATTCCTTGTCCCATAAAAGAATTACGAACTTTTTGCAATCAGGATGATACCATTTTTAAAACTTGTACGGCAAAATATCAGTTCTCTCTTCTCAACATCTTCGGTGGAAATGGTCGGAATTTACGAGGATGGGCGAGACGAGATTTGAAATATTTGTTGATGTAACATTAAACCATATTGCTGCCTACATAGACTTTTTGTTGACTCTGCAACGGAAACACGATTCACGATGTCCGCGAGCTCGCACGTGCTCGCGATGGCTATTAATGTCAATTGCGAGATTGTGGTATACAGTCGCGTGCATTGAAATGTAAACGTTCACACATTTTCGAAATTATGTAAATATTAGATATTTCAAAAAATGTGCCTTGTGCTTTTTTCAAAAATATGTAATCAGGACACCGTTTTAAAGAAGGTATACTTATATTTCAGAGAAAAATAAACAACAATGTAAGTATATGTAAAACAAGTCAATGTAAAGTATATAGCGCTGGTGTCGTACATGTATCCATATCAGTGTCGTAAATATTTATACAATGCAAATTATATATTTATAATTGCATTAAAATGTACACGATTAGAATCGTGATTTTATCATAATTATGTAATCACTTTTAAAACTTTGCATCGTTTTCAGAAATATATACACACATTATAGTTGCAATATAATGTAAACATACCAGCGCCAGTTGTAAACTTTTTATGTGTATTTTGCTAGTTTTGCCCTGGGATAAAAGATTATAAAAAAAAGTTGTTTTCGAAAAAGTTCTTTTTATTTTTATTTATTTTACCTTAGAGGGTACAAACAGCTTATATTATAACATGATTATTTCTTCGCTATTTTCATCTGATTCTTCTTCCGTTAACACATTTAATAATAAGAATTTGCGGGACATGGTACTTTAGCTTCGTGTTTATCGCTAGACGAATTTAACAGTACTTTCGAGGTTGCGAGTGCTCGCAATGGCAATTTTTGGTGGAAATGGGTCGGCGAGATTTCAATTCTCGCATCGCCTCGTCTCGTCTCTCCTCGCCGATGGAAAAACACTTTATTAGTGCATATACTTAGCCTTTAAATTACTTAGCCGTTAAATAATTATACTTAGCCTTTACAAGACGAGATATCTGGCTTCAGATCAAGGTCTTGAGCATTCAAAAACCTGATAACAGCATACACTGCTGCTTAACACTGAAAATAACCTCTGGCACTGGGCAGAAAAGGTATTAGAATGCTGACACTCTTGTCTTGCCTTGTGCACTGTTGCTGCCGCTTGATAAAAACTTTTGAAGCGAGTCCTTGAACTTCTTTAATGTTGTTGGCCTTGGCTCTGAATTGTATTTAGTGGTGATCACAATAGATCAGTTAATGGTTGCAGTGATGAAAGGCTGCGTAGACCCTGAACGAAGCCGCACTAATAATAATAATGTACCATTGCTGGAGAATTATGCCTCTGCCATTTAAAAATTCAAAATTAAACTTTCTAAAACAGATATCCAAAATAATAATAATAGCCTCTGATTTAATAGAGCGCGAATTGAAGTACACGGTTTGTTTTGTACTTTTTTTAGTCTACTATCTCAATTAGGTACATACACTCAATCACTTTTACAATAAATGTGTCAACAAATAATATGATCATTTTACACGTACCAGTTGTTTTGTGTAAAATTTTCATGGTATCTAATTGATACCTCCCGCGTAAGTTGTTGTAAGCGACAACATAGTTTTTTTAATAATTTAAATATAACCTTTTTTATACCAACGGTTTTCTAGAATAGTGGCCTATCTCAAAAGCATCTAAATCACCAAGATGTTTTAAAAAACCTGAGACATGTTTATTCCGCAACACTGACATATCGACCGTGAACTGGCAACCTCACTATCATATTTTGACAATTTTACAGGTGAAGAAAATAATTGTTCGCGTCATTTATATAGCATCTGGTTAGAAGTTAGTACAAGTTGAATGAAGGCGATTCTGGCGCCAAAATTAAATGTATCTGAGATGGATTTCTTGCAATGTTGCGTAGTATGAAATAGTATAAAATGGTATTAAAAAGTGAAATCTTTAGAAAATTAAAATAGTATACCGGTGGCCAGTTCACAGTCGATATCGTGAATCATCTCGGCGTTGTCATGTGATTATTTTAATTTTAAAAAGTTCAGTATCCCATTCACAGAAAAATTTAGCATTTTCTGAACAAATCTCAATAATTAGCATTGATTGATTGCTTTTCCTGTTTAAAAGTATTAAACATGGAATCTATAATATACATAAAAAATAATGTATTATTCAAGTTAAAAAGTTAAAAATTGCTATTTTCGTGGCTTACAGCAACTTATGTGAGAGGTATACCTCCCATACAGTATATCACCAATTTCTGTAATATAAAATGTGATACCACTTTATACATCAAACCCTTTTACATTTTTCTGTATTTTTTTATATTGATGTCAAACGCGTGACATATTTAATAATTATACAAATTTAAGGTGGCGACAGCTTATATGAAAAGAAACAAACAACATTATTTCTTTCTTTAATTTACAAAGTTTTGGTATATATCGTTTATGTATTCTTCCAGCAAGCAGTACACCTTCAATTATCTACCACGATTTTGCACAAATTATACAAGATATGCGAGACAGAATTAACCGAAGGGTAGCTAAGAGAGTGGTTAAAGAAAAGCCTAAACCAGCTGTTAAGAAAAAATATATAATACAAGAGCCCAGTAGGGTTTATAAATGTAAAAGGTGTGATGTAGTGTTTGACACTAAGGTATGTTAGATGCTACGTAAGTTTACTTGGAAATATGTGAGTCTTCAAAAGTTGTATAAGCGGCATCTGCCCTTTTTAAAAGTGTCCCATCACAACATTTTAGTGCATAGTTTCCCAAAGTGGTCCCTACAAAGAAGAGTCCTAGGGGCGATAGGGGCCTAGGCAGCAACTGGGGGGCGATGATGCTGTCCAGGGAGTGCTACCGCATTAAAAAAAAACCTGAATTATCTACATAAAACAATATATTTTCTTTTCTTTGTGTTTTTTGTTTGTTAATATAAAAAATACGTGTTTTCAATGATTTTTTGTGGTGGTGGGCGTTGAAATTTTTTTATATTGCTTAAATGGGCGGTGAGCTAATAAGTCTGGTAGCCTATGATTTAGTGTCTAACTTGCACAACATACCAATTCAACAAATGTAGTGCATAAATATGATATATGTACCTGTTTATTTTACGCTTGTACGAAGTCTTTTCCAAAGGTATCCGACCTTCGTTCGTTATTCAGATTAAAAATCCGCTCAAAGGGCGTAGGTTTAACGACTCCGAGACGATTAAAAAATATGCGACGAGTGCACCGAAGGCTGACTTCCATAACTCCTTCGGAATGTGGAAGCACCGGTGGGAGCGTGTCGTTCAGTCGAATGGAGATTACTTTGAAGGATGCCACGAGTCCGATTATGATTAATAGACCTAGGTCAGAATAACGGACAAAGGACGCGTGCTTTTGGGAGAGATTTCGTACAATCATAAGATAAACAGGTACATATATCATAAATATTAGGGGTTAAAGTATGAAATTGCCGTTTCGCACTGAAAAATTAAAACAATTTTTTTTAAGATTAAATAATATATTTGTTTAATCAAAGTTTTTTCCCTTGTTGTCTATACATTTCTGCCATGTAATCGGAAGGTCATTTAAACCTTTGCGATAGAAGTCTGGAGACCTGGACTCCACAGCTGTGTGAAGGGATTTTTGTACTGCTTCCTGGGAATTTTATTTCCATACAAAAAAAAATCAAATTGCGGGAAAAAATGGTAGTCGGTCGGGGCGAGGTCCGACGAATATGTAGGATGATGGATAATTTATATCTGCAGGTCTTGTAGTAGTAAAACTGTTTCTCAAGCAGTGTGAGGTGTTGCGTTATCATAGAGCAATAACGGTGAAGCTGTTTTGCTGCGAGTTCCGTCGTCATTATTCAAACGCCATATGTCATATTGTGGGTATGCTAACATTAAACCATGACGTTTCGTGGTAGTTTGATACGGATCGGCTTCCATCATTACCTTCAATTCAACGTTATTTACATTTGTGACTGGTTTTCTTCGTGGTTCTTTCTTCAAGTCGTAATTTGCCGTATTGCCGGCGTTTGCCGTATTTGCGTATGCCGTATCCTCTCCAAATACAGCATTGACAGTTTCTGCTACGTTAACTCCATGTGGAAATTCGTATTCGAAAATTAGGTACTCAGATTTTCGCTGTATCTGTCTTCACGTTAAAAGCTGAATGTAAAAACAATTGAAAGTCGAACAATCAAATATACAAATCAAACTGCTCATTATTTACTACCTATTTTCTACTATTTAGTACCTTTATTACATATTTTCTACCTTTGCGCTAACGGAAGTATTAAAGAAATAAAGTGGCCAGCCATTCTGACGTCAGGTTGGCTGGACCAGTTTACGTAT
>NW_020653750.1:9916194-9916261 GCF_003589595.1 Hyposmocoma kahamanoa | reverse complement strand
AGTGGCCAGCCATTCTGACGTCAGGTTGGCTGGACCAGTTTACGTATCATGTTTTTTAAATTAAGCA
>NW_020653750.1:9851055-9891194 GCF_003589595.1 Hyposmocoma kahamanoa | reverse complement strand
AGATAAATTAATAATGACCACAGTTTGATATGTATATTTCGTTTGGTCCAGCCATCCTGACGGACACCGCGATTCCTATAAATTTCTATATGCCCAATAGGAAAGGGTTTAAGATGAGACTATTTACTACCACGCCACGAAATATCGTCCGCTACCACGTTATAACTTACAATTTGATGAAAATGAATTAATTATAGTGATATAAAATAAATGTTATGCAATATAGAGCATAACTTTAAAAAATACCAATTAACGTCCATTTATGCTAAAGAGGACGACATTTCGTCCGAAAACGGCCAATAAAATTAGTTACGTAATTTTTTCCATGTGTGCATTACACAATTTAAACTGAAATTTATTCACAGATCAGTGCACTCGGACAAATGCGACTACGCATGCCCCATATGTCCGTACCGAGGCAAGCAGCAGGCATATCTGACGTTGCACATGCGAGTGCATACTGGTGAAAGGCCATACCTTTGTTCCATGTGTCCCGCCAAGTTTGTCAACACGAGTAATTTAAGAAAACACCAACTAATACATTTTAATAAGAAATACCAGGTAAGTAATGTAAATAAATAGTGTTTATTGCAAAGTGCATAAAAATTTATATATTAATGTAAAACAATGATTATAAAAGTAGTAAGACATTGGAAACAAAACTATTTTTAATCGACTTCAAAAAAGGAGGAGGCTCTGATGAATCCAGTTTATTGGATTTTATCCACTTTCCGTTAACAGATTTTAATAAAACTTGGTAAATCGATGAAACAAACTTAGTTGCATTTCCAATGTGTATCAGTCGAAAAAACATATGTACTCGTTAAGTGGAAAGACATTTATAAAGATATTCAAATATAATAATTTTTAGACAAATCCAAAATCTGACCTAATATATGTATATTCAAATATAACAATTTTTAGACAAACTAAAAACCTTAAACGTTATAGAAATTCATGTCAAAGGTTGGATTGTCACAGTAACAGAAAATAATCCGAGAAGTACAAAGGTTAAGGCACTATTGCTTAATTCGCATCTAAATAATCAAATTTAAATCAATTTTGTAAAAGGAGCTGTAAGCTCCCCTAATAAAATTAAATAAACACCTATTCTGGCCATAGAACTAAAAAGACTGAAACAATTTTTTACAGTGTTCAAGATGCAACAAGCAGTTTAGAATGGAGAAGTCTCTAGAGGAACATTACAACGCAGCACATTTACATATGCGATATAGGTGCTCGATATGCGGCAGATATCTATGGACTAGGTAAGATTTTAAAGAGTACTCTATGTAAACTAGTCATAATAATAATTGCAAGTTATTATTAATTCATACCCTGCCCTAAAGAATTGTAGTCGTCCTCATAAGTTGGGCCTGGGTTTTGTTTTCTATAAAGTATCATTTTTTCCTTTGATGTTTAGACATAGCGTTAGCGCTATAGTCTGTGTTTTTTTGAAAACACATATATGAGTAGAACTATCTATGTCTAATAAAAATATAAAGAATAAACATATTTTCATTTTTTCATCTTAATTCATTATAGAATCCGCCTGTTCTTAATATATATGAATAAAAATTGATTTCGATACTAGTAGGCCAAAATGAGAATAATTAAGGTAATAACGCAATTAGTAATCTTTAGAGTAGTGTAACTTTCATAATTCAGACATTTTTCGCAAAGTTTTTAGCATCTTTCACAATCTATCGATAAAACTGTCCACAACAACTACATGACTATCATGACTATTTAAAATTTTACGAAAACTACCTTTAACTATTTTTATAGCAACCTTGCACATGTCATTTTACTCCGTCTCCAAAAAAGACAGACTTTAGTTTCAGCGATTCTCAAGTCTTCCAATTTAGAGATCATTGTTCTACCATAGAGACCATAAATGTATTATTAGAGTTCACTAGGCTGAAATTACGCCATATATTATAATCTCGTATTACCTTATTATACTACGCCAATACATATAATTTATGTAATCCGGAATCGACGGTGCCGATTTCATATTAATTGTATGAAAATGGAATATTCGGCGCGGCGCCTTAGACTAGTATGGTAACTCCATACAAACGTAGCAGCATTGCTTGTATGTGTGTAAGCTCGCCGCGCGCCGTGTACGGACGCACACATAACATTGAAAGGCGGTTGGGGCGGCCAGCGCTATGTAACGTGCATTTGTGTGCGTCCGTACAAGATACGCGGCGCGGGCGGGCGCGCACACATACAAGTCACGTTGCAACGCAGCGTTTGTATGGAGTTGCATTCTTGTCCTTGTTATTATTATTATACTATGGTAATGGTATACTCTTATATGTATATGAGGTACGGAAGTAAACAATGAATTGCAAGCACAAGAATTTATACAAAAATTTAAAAAAGCAATAAAATTATTGTAACAATGTGCTTATTTTGCAGGAGAAAACTGTTAAGCCACGAGCTAAGAGTACACAATAGGGAGAAGGGAAAATTGTTCTCTGAAGCATATAAAGTTATTGTGAATGAAGAAAATGAATGACACATTAAGCTAAATGATCATAAAGGTGAATACACACTCGTCCGCGCCGGAAGAATAGAATTTTAGAATTCGTTATATGTACGAAACATCCAACACTTATCCGCGGCGAATCAGACGAATCGCCGGAACAATGGGGAAGATACCTTCATTCCAGACGAATTCGGCCACGTGAAAAAATTCGGCGTGGACAATGCCCACATTCTCTACCTTTTTTTTTTAAATTATTGCTGGCCTTGGAAACAAAGTCCTTCAGCCGAAAACATAAACGTTTAATTATATTTCTGTAAATATGGCCACCACAAAGAGGATAGGCAATTTGAGGCGGCGTGCTTGGATTGACTCGCGATTCCTTAGAACGGGCCGATACGGGTATTTTAGTTCGAGATTCGTATAATTTCGCGTTTTAATCTTCGATTAAGGCACAATAGCACTATCCTATTCCACTTTAAACTAGATTTCACAAAATAATTGAAAGTCAAAATAAAAACGACACTTTTCCCTCCAAAAGGCTCAGAGCGAATCACATTCACTGTGTTACCGCCTTAGGGAAAATTCTCTTAAATTCAGAGGATTTTTGCACGTTTTAAATATTTATAAATGAACATAATTATTTATAATACTAAATTTTGTTAATTTTTTTCCCATTAACCTTAACGTATTTCATTTATTTTTTACTTCATTATTAACGAAATGCAGGTAAATCTTTCAGCGCGAATATGAGTGCGATTACCATAAGAGTTGAAATTCAATAAAAACTTAAAATTTTATTGCGTGCAATTTTTACACGCAGTTTGGATGATTGAATCCTCATTATAATCATGAATGCAAAACATTGGCTACAAATTGCACAAAAACAGGTACATACTCCAATTGTTAATCAGCGATTTAAACAGCTTTAAGAGAAATAGGATGAAGAAACTTTATTTACAATATGTCACAAAGTACCAACTAATAATTTGTTTAAATAATCATAAAGATGTGTGTAATACATATAAACTGATACAATTTGATATAAGCCTGTTGATTTTTGTAGCTATATCCTAAAATAAAATATTATACAAATAAATAATTTTTTTCATGACCTCTATAATGTTTGCCAGCGGTTAGTTTTGTCACACTGGCGACTGCGAGCGATGCAAGAACTGCGTGCCGTACGCGCCGCGCTGTCGCACCGCTCGCAAATCGCCAGTATAATAAGCTCTTGGTAGGAGACAAATTGACTTTTCTACATTAGTTTTGGTCGGGAGTAACTTCCCTAGTTAATTTCGTTACTCTGATATTGAAAGAGTAGCTCCTAGTTTATGAACGCTTTTTTTAGAACTAAAAATTAGACGCTTGTAGAAGTACGGCAGCCGCGTTGCTGAAGTTTATCAGTAATTTTTAGTTGACTCATTATTGTTACTGCAAGAAAACTGTCTATTTATCAATAAAACAAATAGGAAGAAAAGTGCCAGTAGAACTAGTGGAAGAGAAACTTCTTAGTAGTTCTGTGAAAAAAACTGTAATTTTTAGTTCACTCAGTATTGTTATTGCAAGAAAACTGGCTATTTATTAACAGAACAAATGGAAAAAAAGTACCAGTAGTTCTGTTATCAGAACTGTACAACAGAACTAGTGGGAAGAAACGGCAAAACTGGCGCGCGTGTTACAACAATGACGCAGCAACTGCGCTTCTAAATATTGCATGAAGATTAGTAGTGACGCGGCTGCAAGGCTGCTATAAGCGTCTATTTTAAAGGTACCTTAAAACTCGATTTTTTATCTCTAGTAAATTCTAATACAATTTAAAACACTCGAAAGGGAGTCTGGAATCTATTGGAATTATTTAAAAAAAACAACAACACAACGTGGCTGCTTTTTCCGTTGCTACAATGTTGTCTTTTAAAAAAAAAATTTAACTTCTGACAGTCAATTTTACAGTCAAGCAGTATGGGTGGATATATGAGAAATATGAAGGGCAGTTAATACTTTATTATAATTTTTAGATAAAACACAGTGAAAACTTACACTTTATTAAATCATACATTGTGTTATAATTGTTATCATAGCTTATCATTAAAATATACAATTTCTTGGTTTATACAAAATAAATGAATACATATTGTTATGAATTAGCAACTTGTTTCAAAGGTCCTTCTAAATACTGAGCTATTGCATGAACTTTCTCCTTCAATATTCCAAAACCTACAGTTTCTTTTGCATATAAACAAAGTAGCAAGTTAGCAACTTGTGCAATGGCTATCTTGCCATTCATACAGTCTACGAGTATAAGATGAAGCTTGTCTTCTTTGAATACGTTCCTTCCTTGTTTTTCATAGGCTGACCATACGTTACTCGCGATAGCCGCAGTGACCCTTGCATCTTTATCATTATAACCAGAATACGCTAATAATGCCCCTTGATGATTCAACAACCTAGAAAAGTTATTCAATTATCAGCGACGAATACAGAAGGTGTATTATCAATCAATTTTAGGAATTTCATATAATTACAATGTATTTTCTACACCTCCAGTGTTCGCTTGACTTAGCACTTGCGTTAACGCTTTCGGTTTCAACATTTTGACAATTAGTAAAAAAATATTGAGGTAACTTCTTGCGAGTGCAACAATAGCTAATTCGTATAACTGTAGATTATTATAAAGTCGGAAAAAAATCGTCTTGTTGTGATATTTATACTTGTCAATGTCAATATTGTAAATTCCGCAATTTGCAATGACGTTTCGTTTTTTTGACAGTTTATGACAGGTGTATATAAAAAAAAAGGATAGAATTATTCTGCCCAATAGATTTAGTATATCTGCCCTTGGAACGTAAAAAGGCACAACTGCTGTAAAAAGTATGCAAAGTTGTGCGTTTTTTTCGCTACGAGGGCAGTAATGTGTAGACCTATCCACAGAGGACTATCGTCATATTATCTTTGATTTAACTCTTACAAGAAAGAAAAATGTTTTCACCTCAATAGCTCGCAAAGGCGTGTTTCAAAAACCTATTCCACTAGTGTGGAAAAGGTTTTTGAAATTTGAACTTGACGATGTTGACGATGGACAATGAATGTTGAACCAACGTAGTTCACTGCGTAGTCTGTGGGTGCACCTAACTTTTTTTTTCGATGAAAAAAACTATAATGACACTAGAGTTTAAACGAAAAGCACTTAAAAATTCAGTCTTTTCATATTAAGCGTAAGCGTTATCACTGGTCAGTTCTCTAGATACTCAACAATTTCATTTATTTACAATAAGATTTACAACGTGCCTAAGTTTCAAATAGCGCCATCTATGTTTCCTAAACAAATTAATTTAACATAACGTTGCAAGCTTGTTTAAACAAAGTCTATGAGCTTAAACTTTTTTGTAAGCGTCAAACTAAAAAGCGTATAAGTGAAAAACGCTTTTACAAGCACGCTTTTTAAACGTACTTTTTAACGTTAAGTCAAATTTTTCCATTTCAACCTTAGACTATGGAAACTAACTTTAACTTTAACTTCTTTTATTTTTTTCCATCCTCTAAGATTTCAACGGCTAACAACTACAAAAGTTAAACAACTTATGTTTTTGAACGTTTTTAAACGCCAATAAACAAAATGTTAATACAATATTGTTATGTCATAAATAAAAATAAAACTCGTTTTTTACAAAAAAAAACTTACTTATCTTAAAACCTTTAGACTAAGAACTCATGGAGCGGTTTTTACCCGCGGCCTCCGAAGAATTTAGAAATGTATGAAAAATTTAGTAGCACATTTCACGACGTGTTTTACGCTCGCAGTGGAGACGGTTGCTCACGGCGGCCCTGCACCCTGAATACTTTACGCCTTCTTCTTTTAATTCTCCGATGAAGTAAGTATAACACGATAGCTCGTTTTTGCTGTGAGTCCATGGCGACGTCTGAGACTTAACTGGCGATCTCAATCGATCGTAAATAGAGGTGCGTGATAAATAACGTCACGATGATCCGCTGTCAAACAGTATCACCGTGACTCGTTCCGAAGGAACGACGTTCCAAAGTCACATAGGTGTTCCTCAGTTCCAATAGCTATCCCCGTTACTCACATCACGACATACGTATTTGATATGATGCGCGATGTCCGTTCCGTGGTGACTGAGCGCGCCACTCGTTGTAGTTCTCTTCAAATCGGGCTATTTCGGCGATGGGAGTGAATGAAATAGGATGACTTTCTTTGCTCACTCAGAAGGGTCGTAGATGCTTATTACTACTAGAAAAGGCGGATGAAAAAAATCTGCAGCAGTTATTATAAACCTATTTATGAACAAAGTAAAATATTTTTGTATATTTGTTTTATTATAGGAAGAGTTGGTATTTTATATTTATGTATAATCTACTTTGTGTATTCTACTAGAAATATAATTGCATTACACTTTATTGCTATTTTTAACAATCCAAAGATTCGCATTAAATAAGTAACAAACAAAATTACATTAAATACAAAATCAACTTTTTGAATGGAATTGAAACTTATTACAAAGGGAGCAAAAACTTAAACAAATCATTTTATAAAAAACGAAAAACTGTTATATCTACAAACAGTCTTAATATGGTATAGATTTAGATAATAGTTCTCTATAAATGGTTTTAGAAAAAAGAAGTTGTTCTTATAGACTTATTTCACTCAAGTCCAACTTTTAAAACCTTCTCAATACCAAACAACTTAATTAAGTGTAATCTCTCTTAAGATTTACTCTTATAGTCCTTATTTTAAGTTCATCTGTAGAACAACTGATTATTTTTAGTAAAATTGTTCTATACACATCCAGTAAAGCCTATTGATACTCTAAAAACTAGTGTTCTTAAGTTTATTCTAGATATATTTAATTTATAGACATTCTGTAGTGTTTGTACTTATTGACAAACACGTTATAGCGCGTCTTCAGTAGATTTTATTTAAAAACATACTACAATTCGGGTTTTTACTCTATTGGTAAGAGTTTATGCAAAATGGATGAAGTAAAGAATACTAAAAGATCTGGTGGAGGTGGTAAACCTTGGATATTAAGTCACATCATTCGATACAATCAGCGTTGCCAATGCCAATTGTTCAAAATCCCCAAAAATCACTATAATAATAATAACGTCCACAAACAACATAGCCCCGCACTAGGGAAACCTTGTGTCGCGGGCAGTGTTGGGCAAAATTTAATTGTTCTGGTAATTAAAGATTGACAATTGATTAATTGTCAATTGCGAAACAGCAATTAACGATTGATCAATTGTTAGTTGCGAGAACCGCAATTAACAATTAATTAATTTTCAATCTTTTCAATGTTTTTGATTAACAATTAAAACTGACAATTATGATAAATTTATAGGGCATATGGGGGTGAGTTAGGGCGTTGGTTGTGGGGGCCTGTTGGGGGCCTGCTGGGGGCAGGGTTGGGGGGCCCGCTTGGGGGTCCGGATGGGGGCCCGGTTGGGGGGCCCGGTGGGGGCCCCGGTTGGGGCCCCGGTTGGGGACCCGCTTGGGGGCCCCGGTTGGGGACGCCGGTTGGGTGGCCCGGTTGAGGGGTCCGGTTAGGGGCCAGTTAAGGGGCCTGATGGATCCGAACCGGGCCCCCCATCCGGGGCCCCCAACCGGGCCCCCAACCGGGGCCCCCAAACTGTGGCCCCCACCAACCGGGCCGCCAACCGGGCCCCCAAACGGGGGCCCCAACCGGGTCCCTAACCGGAGCCCCAACCGGGGCCCTAACCGGGGGCCCCAACAAGGCCCCCAACAGGGCCTCCAACCGGAGCCCCCAACCGGGCCCCCCAACCGGGCCCCCAACTGGGGCCCCCAACCGGGCCCCTAACTGGGGCCCCCAATCGGGCCCCACAACCGGCCCCCCAACCGGGCCCCCAACCGGGGACCCCAACCGGGGTTCCCAACCGGGGCCCCCAACCGGGGCCCCCAACCGGCCGGAATTTATTTTAATTGCAATTAAAATCAATTCAATTGAAATCAATTGCAATTGATTTCAATTGAATTGATTTTTTAATCTGATTGAATTATTGATTGAAATTTAATTGATTAACGCCTAACACTGGTCGCGGGTGCCATGGACACACACGTAGACAACCACAAATTACATCCAAACTCACGAGAGAAATAAATGTAGGCCATACAAATATTTCTCTCGACCCGGGAATTGAACTTGGGACCTCTGCATGGCATGGTAACCGTTCGGCCACGGAGGCAGTAAAAATATTTTCAGTAAGTACTACATTGTGTTATCATAGTTATCATTTAAAAGTGTTATTTTATGCACTAGTATATTATATAGTATTTAATTTATATTTAAATTAATCGTAAATATAAATTACAAAAGCAATCAAAATAATCAAATAACTAACTGTCTCTTTCCGACTCATAGCTTGCGTAAAAGACTGAACGAGACCCAACACGTCAATTTCAATTGTTTCAAACACAAGCGTTTGAAATATTTAGAACAAAAATTTCATAGAGTCGCTTTGATGCTAATGTTATTATTAAAATATTTTTAATACATGTTAGTAATACTTTCAAATATTGTTGTACTCTTTCTACGGCTTGGGGTTACGAATCAGAAGGCCGAAAACACATTTGCCCGAAATAACGTTTGCATGAATTTCCATAATCCCGAAACTATTTTTTTAGGTTTTTTTTTAGAATATTACAAAACAAACCTAAGCTAACTTAGTCTTTTCTTTGTAATAAGCATCCAAAACTCCCTAAAGCATAACGGTTTTATTATGAATCGGTTTTCAGGATTATGAAAGTTTGGCTTTACGTTAAATTTGAATTAAAAAAAATCTAAACATCGGTACATTGAATACAGGAATTTATCCAGTAAACATAGCTTGAACTTAAGGAGAAAGTGACAAGTATTAACAGAGAACATCTTACACCGACAAAATGCATTAAAAATCAAAAGTTGGATGAATGACAAAATATACCAACTTAAGAAACAAAGAAGGTAATTGAAGCAGACTGACACTGCAAATTAAATAGGATATTTTTATAAAAGTTTAAGCAATTTGTAGCCTTCACATGCAAACAATGCATAATAATCCAAATAGTACAACCTTGATAGCCTAACGGTTTGCACTGTCGGCACTGGATGAGAAGTTCCCGAGTTCTATACCGGTAGGATCAATTTAACAAATTAACTTTTCTAAATGGTTCTGGTGTTGGTATTCTATTGTAAGACAATCACCTGGTCTGAAACTAGGGAACTCTCTGTACATACTCCCCATGAGTATCAGAACAACAGAATCCCAGAGCAGAACCAATTTACAAAAGTTCATTTCCCAAATTGGTTCTACCGGGAATCGAACCTGGGACCAAGAACGATGGAATTTATTTCGGGGCACAACTCAGAACACCCAGGCCAAAACAACTTTCGAAAAGTTCACATTTAGTTTTATAGTCGATTGAGCTGATTTTTTACGGTTTTTAAAAAAATTCTCGAATAACTCGAGAAATCGGGTACGAGAATTCTCGAAACTCAAGAAAAAAAACATCAGACACCCTAACTCGTAAATAATGGCATTGTATAAAATTCAACATTTACATATAAAATTTATTTATAAATAATAAAGGCTACTCCATTATACCTGTGTTCAAATACTTTTCATTAGAAGGGGAATTCCCTACAAATTGGCTACGCTGGATACAAGTCGTAATTCGCGCTCGGGCTGGTCATGGCCGGCATTTGTTTGTTGACAAATAAATAAACATTGTGAAGTAATTCCGTGTTGTGAAATGATAAAAACAATTGAAATGAGCGCGTAAACTACTGTACTTCAATGTAGTGTATGTGTATTGTGCCGTTTATCAATGGAATACAGTAAAATCATTGTGTGAAATGTGGTTGGCGTGAAAAAATAACCTCAATGTTGTAATGAAAATTTTATTTCTACCATCATAAGTTAGGTATGTCATTAAAATATTCCTTATATTTAAATGATAGTAAATGTATCCACCTTTCTAGTCATATTATAACACATTCTATACAATTATGCAGAATAATGTTTTTTTTTGCGACAAATTGGATTTTTTTCAATTGTTTTTTTGACCAAGTGTTTTGAAAAGTGTTTTAATGCATAAAGCGCTCATTATTTGGTAACAGCTTATAAGGGTTTTGTAATACTGTCAAAAGAAACAATCGCTTAGAAACATCGCGTTTTGTAGACAATCATAAAAATCTCATAGGAGGAATATTCTTCGACAAGTTCAACTACACTAAAGCAAGTAAAAATAATCTTTTCGTATTCTAAAGTTTTTCTATAGATCAAGCTATAGACAAAATGTTCCCAACTGTGTTTTGAAAAAAGCTTTAAATTCTTATCGCCATTTTTATTTTCAAAGAATGACTATGAAGTAGCCGAGAAAAATTTCTTTTCTTTTTAAAAAGTAAATCTAAGTTGAAAAAGCCTAGAACTTCTTGGAAATGGTTTGTTTTGTGAGTTATTTTGTATATTTAAGCTTTCTATAAATATTTAAAACCGAAAATCGATAACTGTATTTTTATTAAGTTTATATTTTATACTTAAATATTTAAAATTTAGCGAGCGCATTACTTTTATGACAGGTTTTACATCACTTTTCACAATGTATTTAAAGTCGCACGTTAATTTGCGCTTTCCAACCGATTAAACATTGCGCGAAAAAGTCAGAAATATTATATCTAATTTCGCCATGTTGCAATTTATATAGTTTATATTTTGTAAGCCATTAAACATGAAGTCTATTAGTATTAAGAGAATTGCGTCCTATGTTTGTAACGCTTTAGTATTTTGGTTTTAAAATAGCATTACTAAGAAAACTATCATAGACTATAAATTATCTAAAAACTATCTACAAGACTAAATAAAAACTTTCTACATTCTACAAATGGTCTTGTAGTATTCTAGAAGGGTTACTTCAGAAAAAAGATAAGAATGACTCTTAACACTACCTACAGATAGTTTCTCAAAGCACTCTTGTGATCTAGGTACTAATAAAGTTGTGCCCACTTTTACTTTAAATTATCTAGAAACCTTCTTTGAGATATCTTGAGGGAATTTGAACTCTTAAAATATTCAATCGAATTAAATTCTATTAGATGTCTTATAGTATATATTTAGATATGGGTGTGCTGGTATTAGAAAGAAAAGAAGCCACTGGCTAAAACCGTATATCGTGATGTAAGTTATAGGCGTGACAAGGTCACGGAAGTAACAATCGTGACAAAATCACGATGATTTTTCACTGTGATTTTTTTGGAACCGGAACGACAGTCACGGCGATAGAAATGTAACGCTATTTCCCATATCTAATCGTATATAACCGCGCGTAAATAAACGTTTTCATAAACAACTTTTTAAGCAGACGTCAAACTAAAAAGCGTTTAAGTGAAAGGCGCTTTTACAAGCACGCTTTTTAAACGTACGTTTTATTGTAAAAAAAATAAGCAGCTCTTTCCATTTCAACGGTTAAACAAGTATAAAAGTTAAACAATTTATGTTTTTGAACGCTTTTAAACGCCAATGAACAAAATGTTGATAATATAATAATATTATGTCATAAATAAAAATATAACTCGTTTCTTTTCAAAAAACTTATCTTAAAACCGTTAGTGGTATACTCTTGCGTTTCGCTATCAACACAAATGTTGCAAACTTTTTTTAACATAAAAGTCTATGCGCTTAAACGTTTTCTAAATGGTTTTGTTAGCTTCAAACATTAAGTCAATGGCTTCAAACTAAAAAGCGTTTAAGTGAAAAAGCGTCTAAAAAATCACGCTTTTTTGAAAAAAGCATAAAGCTTAAACGTTTAAAAAAATAAGCAGTTTTTCCCATCTATAAATGACACGTACAACTACGCTATTTCTTACACTACACAGGATGGAAAAATAGTCTAAGCATTTTTATATAATATAAATCTGTTGGTATATTTTATTCTAATTATTGTTGACATTAAATTGACAACGATAAATAATTTTGTTTATTAATTATTTTGATTAGTTCAACCTTAGAGCATAATCTAAGAGTTCAACTTTTTTCTAAGTGTTTAATTAAGATAATATACAGGTAAGGTAAAAAAAACAATAAAAGCTTAACTACTAGAAAGTAAAACTAGGATTTTTAAATTATATGAATAAAATTGGGTCCCCGCGGCAAGGTGCCCAAGATGCTGGCAGCGTTCCCCTTTGTATTGCTATGCTAATGCGTTGGGCAAGGTAGCTGCCCTTGGGTTTCCCAGACAGTCTATTATTTTTTCGATAGTCTATTATTATTTATTTATTTTTATTTTACCGTTTTCTTTCATCTACCATTTTCCTCGCTATAGTAAGGTGAAAAGTTGTGTGTTTCGCTCGGCAGCAAAGTTGTTTTGCGTCTCGTGTCTTGAAAACGTCGCTACGCTCAGGAATCTATTTTCGAACCACGAGGGAAGCGATCTTAGGTGTCTTCGCTTGCTCCGGTTTCAATACAAGCACTCGCGTCAAACTACAACTTTGCAGCCTTGCATAACAAATAACTATTATTACAAAAAGTTGATAATAAACGAAACAGTGTCAAGGGTGCTGGTGAAATTACAGGCACATGGGACTTGTCAACATGTCTCAGGGTAACGGGCGCAGTGGCCAGATCTTTGCGATTTAAAGCTTTAAGTGGCACTGCATCACTGCTACTGTTATGGACAAGCGTAGCTTAGGTACCATCAGGCGCACGACATGTTCGTCCCATTACTTGATATTATAAAAAATCTATAATTTTTGGTTTTACACTGTTTTCGATTACGATATATAAGGTAAACTTTCTTAAACGAAGTATTTCTCTGGCGATGATGGTTTATAAGTAGTAGTAGTGAGGAGATTATTATTAACATAAAGGTCGAGTACAAAAAAATCATTCGACCTGATCGAAAATTGTCTATTTTGAAGAATTTACATTTTTCAGAAAAATAAATATTTTTCCCGAAGCTTTTTCCACATTTGACACCGTCAAAAGTGGACGATACTGAACGAAACAAAGGAGCTACTAAATGATTTTTTTAAATTATTATGATTATTTTTTTTCGATTTTGTCGAATAATTTTTTTACTCTATTTAAGTTGCTTTTAGATATACAATTTTATTTCACAATTCATACTAAATAAAACTTCAAAAGATATACATCTAAACATAGAACATAATATGAGCGTTTGAATAATATTTTTCGTTTATCAGAATTTTTTCCTGAAAAACTTAAACTATTTGAAATTTTTCTGAAAATTACCCAACAACAACAAGTAATCATGAAGAGCTCCCAAAAAACAAAGGATCTAACCAAGCAGCTAGTGCATAAATAAAGTTTTATTGGAAATATTACACTATTGAAAAAAACCAGGAGCACTTAAAAAAAAAATATTGTAACAACACTCTAATAGTTTTATTTATTTATTCTAAGATCTCGTACATGTCTCCTACACTTTATTTACTCAGCTTATTGTAAACTGTACTATTACTGTAATGTATTAAAATTACCGCATTTTCTTTTGCTTTATTAAATAATTTCGAAAAGCAATCTGCTTATCTTTGAAGGACCTTTTTATTTTACCTTTAGCTTTTTGTTTAACCATCTGAAAGTTCTTAGTTTTTCTTTTTTCTCTGTTTGTTTTTGAGCAATGAATGTTCTTTCTTCTGTCTTTGTATCCAAATTTATCTCGTTCTTGTCTGCCTTTGAGAACTGATTCTAGTCTTGCACTTTTATCATGCTTCCTCTTTTTATGAATATTTTCAATAGCAGAAAGTTGTACAAGTTCTCCTGACTCTTCATCTTCATCATCAGCCAGTTTCTTTCTTTTAATTCCACTAATATGTTTTTTCACTTGAGCTGCTTCAATTCTTTTAAAGTCTTCGTCAGTAAAAATGGTTTCCATGGCGATCTTTCGAGCTGTTTCGATTTTCTCTTCTTTATCCATTTTATTGTTCCGTTTTGCTTTCAAAACCTTTCTGGCTATTGGTTCTGAATTTGAGTTTGCTTCTTCAATTTCTGAACAAGAATCCTCAGTTGTTTCATCACAATTTTCTTCACTTTTCTCTTCTACACAGTGATCATCATCAGCTTCACTATCTGATATATTAATTTCGGAATCTGATGATCCAACATCAATCCATTCATCACTGTCTGAACCATCGTAAGTTTTCTTTTTTCCCTTTGTGACTTTCCATTTCCTTTCAGTTTCCTTTATTTCTTCTTTTTCCAATAAAACCTCTGAACCAGGAATATAGTCTCTGATTCTGATTTCACCATATTTCTTTGTTTCTAACTCTGTTGAAGCTTCTGTAGGCCTTCCCCTATCTTTTTTGTGCAATAAGTGTGGCATAGATAGCCTGTAAAGTTGGATTAGAGATCTTGCTGCCATCATAACTGACTTTTCTTTGTAACTCTTGTATTGAACAAGATCTCTGAGCAAATCTTCACCTATAGCCAAGGGACAACGCGCACAGATTTCTCTCACAGCATTTAGACCAACAGCCATGACATCTGTAGAATTCCGTTCGGTAATGAAGTTATTTGCAATTGCTTTCATAACAGGCTCTATGACTTCCGGTGGTACAAGTTCATGTGAAGCTTGTGCTGCAAATTGTAGGATCCTGGTTACTTCTCTCTGGTGAGGCATGAGCAACCTTGCTATGAAGGGATAATAGTTGAAGAGGAATAAATTATGAAGTCCTATCAGCCTCGATATGACATCTAAAGACATCAATTTGACTTCAAAGCGTTCATTTGACAATTCCATTTGTTTGAAGAGTTTTTCAGCAAATCCTTGAGGATTGTTGATCAGATGTAGAGCAGAGAAATTGAAGGATGGTGCTTGTTGTTTCTTCTTCTTCATTTTCTTGGCTACCTTCTTCACTTTGTCTACCATCTTATCTCTCTTCCTAGTTTTCTTGTTGAACTTGTTTGCAATCATTGTGTCTCTGGGATCAATTTCTTCATCACTATCGGAATTATCTTCTTTTTCTTCATCTTTCCCAAGAAAGAACTTCAGTGATGCAACCATTACTTTAGTGATTTTCGAAAAGCATCCTATGTCAGCTATTATATTCACAGTCTTATGATCATTCCAAATGTTTTTGTGATATAGTTCAATTAAAATATCAAGTGACAGCTTTGCTGCTTTTGCATTTGTATCACGCAACATAGAGAACATAAAATTCTGTAATGTTGAATTTAATTTCATATCCTTATGCTTCATATTCATGTTTTTTATGTCTGTTATAATGTGAATCTTCAAGAATTCACGTAAATTTTTGTCTTGGCATTTTAGTAGGTGGAAGAAAAGTTCTAGTAAGTCAAATGGTGTGATAAAGTTTTTGTTTCTCAATAGTATTAAGCATTTACAGAGAGCGAGCCTCATGTCATTGTGGAGAACAGTATTATGCGTTTTTAGAATATCGACGATTTTTTGGGGAAATGTCTTCATCACATTTAAATAACATTGTGCTACCTGTGCTAGAAACATAGCCTGTTCATCGAGTTTCTTGTTGTATTGCGATGGGTTTAGGTTAAAAATTTCCAGAGTAGTTTCAAAATGTGCCAACTGCTGATGGAACTCTTCTTTATAAGAATCTGGATCTCTTTTAATCAGGTTTTGCAGCTGCGTTAAATTATTAGGCAGCTGATTGTTATGCCGCACCATTTTGAAACTTTAACAAAGCAAACTTCACAAATTGAAAATATTTTATCAGAAACGACAACCACAGGACCCACAGAACACTATACTCACAAGACGAGAGCACACTAAATTTAACCTCAAACTAAAATTGTCAAAAGCGCGATGATGTCACAGTTTCGCTTTGTTGTACCCAGTAGCGACACGTAAAGAGTGCAAAATGGTATAGCGCTATCTTGTTCGTACAAATGATATCTATAGCGTAAAGTCTTACAAATTCGTGATGATCATGAGTCAATTTACAGTTCAATGCCATCGTTATAGTTTATATTTATTCGTTGATACAAATGGCAACACCGAACAATTGTGTCAGTCAGCCACGTCATTTTTGCTTGAATGAGAAGTATACGCGGCGTATCTTCCATAAATAATTGTCTTGTAAAATAGTAAAACATGAATATATTCCGTTTACTCGGTGATTTAGCCCATCTCCTAGCTATTATAATATTATTGCTCAAAATCTGGAAAACGAGATCATGTGCAGGTAAAGAAATGTTGTGTGATAAATTGGTTTTGCGGCCGGCATGTTCTCGAGTTGCTTAATATTAAAACAGGTATTCTGTGTCTGGCTAATTGTGATTGTGTATGATTGATTTTCAGGCATATCGGGAAAGTCGCAGATTCTGTTCTCTGTTGTGTACACGGCGCGCTATTTGGACTTATTGACGACGTACATTTCGACGTATAACACTGTTATGAAGTTGGTGTTCATCGCTGCTTCCTACGCGACGGTGTACCTGATGTACGTGAAGTTCAAGGCGACCTATGATCACAACCACGACACCTTCCGGATCGAGTTCCTGTTGATTCCCACATTTGTGCTGGCACTACTTTTAAATCATGAGTTCACAGTCATGGAGGTTAGTGAACTGTTACTAAATGATTCGTAAAGCGGTCGCTATGCCGCGCTTATTTTCGGCATTTTAAAGTTAATTGAATACCAACATATCATCTGGCTAAAATCATGTACTGTAAGAACTACAGTACAAACACCTCCCTGCTAACACCAAATCCATTTAGGGGTAAGAGTAAATAAATAAAAACCGATTCTTTTTTGTGTGCTCTTTGATTAATTGTGCCCTAAGAGATAAGTATTTAAAATTGTTGTTTCACATATTCTAACAAATTTTAATATCCTTAATCAAAACTTAAATGTTACATTGTTATGATTTAATCTCTACTGCCATAAAACTGGACATTGGTGATAAAATCTGTGTACAGTATCAATATCAAGTTATGGCTTGATTACACACCTCAACTATAAAAGCGAGTGAGATGTTTACTGATATTAAGCCTAAGACAATAAGGTGCACAGAATAGGGTTTTACACATATTTTTATTATGAGGCAAGCAAGTTCAGTTTATATAATTAATTGCCTTAATTTATAACGATCACTGGCAAATGAGTGGTGAATATGCCAAGTGGAATAGCAATTGCAGGGGTTTGAGCAACTTGCTCGACCATGGCATGTTGGTACTGAGCACTTGGACCTGTCTTGATTTGTCACCAAGTTTCATGCAATTTAACAAATTTACCTGTTTAGTAGCCAGTAATAGTAGTATATTATATTACGCATACATATATTATGTATTTGTAGAGGTATTTAAAAAAGACATATCTTGTAAAGAAAAGATTTGATTATAAGATAATGATATTATGGATTACGCACTTATAATGTAATAATTAATAATGGTGTATTTTTTTAAGTGGATGATAAGTGCTGCAGGTTGGTTGGTATTTAATGCAGTCTGCTTAGAAATTATATCATCCTGCTGTTAAATAAATAAACAAAATTAAAGTCATATAACAATTCCAGGTTTTATGGACATTCTCAATCTATTTGGAATCAGTGGCTATCCTGCCACAGCTTTTCCTGGTGTCCAAGACGGGTGAGGCAGAGAGCATCACTTCCCATTATCTGTTTGCCCTTGGTTCATATAGAGCTCTCTATCTCCTGAATTGGGTTTGTATTAATTTTTTTACATTTAATTAAGGAATTCGTTACACATAGGGCCTTACAACTTGTCAATATATTCGCATGCGTGAATGCTTGCACAAAGTCAATTTAAATTACTGTCATGTATTTGGATTCCCTTTAAGTTCTAATCTGTTGGCAACAGTGGGTTAGATGTATGGTATATGACGATTTCAGTACACGTACAGTAAAATCCACAAAGTCATACTATGTGATAAAATTAAAATGCTTTATAAAATTATTTATCTAAATAAATCAATATTTGGTACTAAAGACTTCAATCTACTAATAGGTATTGTTGGTACCATACTAATTAATCAAAAGCTTTGTTTGTTAAAGAAAATATTTTTACAAACACAAGCAATATTTTTAATCAGTAAAAAGGCTAGTTCCATTAAAATGGAGCTATAAAGTGGTTCAGAATGTTTACTCAGAGGTCATTGTGCTTTAATAGCTGGTGCAATATGGCTCCACTTTATGTATGGGTTTGTTAACAGAAGATCTCTTCACTTTCAATTGAACTTGCTTTCTTGGCTCTTAATAGAAAAGGCATTACACTATTTAGGTACAGTTAGCATCAAAATGCCCAAAACTATATCATGAATAGTGCAAATCCGCGTCGTATTGGTAAAAGGCGCGTATCTGCATTAAACCAAATTTCACAGGAGAGGGATTTAACGTTATTATTTTGTTATTTCAATGGCTACGACTTTCATTTTTGCACAGTAAGCATTGTTGTCTACAGACTGCTAACAATAGATTCCCGTAAATCACACTACTTTGGTTGCCGCGATATTTACGCGGAATTGATTTGTCCACAAAATTACCGAAATGGAAACTCATAATCAAATGCTAGTTACGCGTAATTGCACTATCCTCGACGATATAACATCTAAATGTGACAAAATGCATACAAATGTCATCAGTAGAGTAGTAGTAGTCAGATAGAGTAGATAGTTTTTTAACCGTTTCGAGCAGTTCGATGCCGATTGTACAAGCGTATATATATAGTAAGTCAATAATCAAAATCGAAATTACTGTATTTTAATGCATTTTATGAAAAAGAATGAAATGCAAATTATTAATAAAACAAGCATGACTAATAGGTCTGTAGGTGAGTAGTAGTAGGTTTGAAGTAAAAAGTTGACTATTTATAGGTAGATGGTTTAGATCATAGATTCTCAAACTTTTTGACTTACCACCTACTTAGGCAAGATAAAAAACCCCTAAAAAAAAGAAATCCCATGGGAAAGAAATATAGTGTAGTTTATATAGATAATTCTTTTTTTCAAATGCGGTAGCATCTCCTGGACAGCCCTCCAATTGCTTCCGAGACCCCTACCTCCCCCCAGGACTCTTTGTCGTCCACTGGGTTAGGGACCACTTTGGGAAACTGGCTTAGATAAATTGTCAACCTTCTAAAATTGTGTTAAGTGGTACAACTTGAAAGTTTCTGATATTACATTTTTAATTTTTAAAAATTTAGTTTTGCCTATTTTTTAATATAATTTTCATGACGCAACTGTTGTCCTCAGGTATATCGCTACGTGGTTGAAGATCATTATGAGCTCATTGCTATCATTGCTGGAGTCGTACAGACGGTACTCTACTGTGATTTCTTCTATCTCTACATTACTAAAGGTAACTTTACCATTAATAACATTTAGCAGTTTAGAAAATGTACACCATAAGGACCGCGATTTTTTTGGTCGTGCCATTTTGAAAATGATGCAATGATTATATCGAAATTTTCGGCTAACACATAGGGTGCTAAAGCTGAATAAATCCAAGGAGATTGTAAACCCTTTGAGAGGATAATACGAACCTTTCGTAACACAAATCCACATCACATAATTAAACTTGACTAAAAATATAGTCATTTCGAGGGTGTTCTGAGATTTCAAATAAAACGCTCAACTTACAATACACTACGCCTACTACAGTGCGTGATAACAATATAACAATGCATTGAATATTGTTGCAAGTCATACTAACCTTGCAGTGTCCATTATATCACTTAATATAATAGCAACAAAACAAAGACAGGAGTGATCGGAGGGACCCATTCAAATCTTAAGATCGCTGTTGGTGTAACTCTCACTCTTGGCTCCATATCCCCAATTTTGTTTTTCCTTATACTCGGTCCACATAGCAACTCACTTTTTGTATATCACATTTTGCATAAATTATGCATTGACTCGACTGGTGTACGTTTGTTTCAGTATTGAAAGGGAAGAAACTGCAGCTACCAGCCTAAAATAAATTAACTAAAATATCTCTAAAGATGTTTTATGTAAGCCAATAATATTACCTAAGATCTAGTTGTACAACTATTGTGTGTACAGTGTGAAAATGTGAATTACTAAACAGCAGTCTGGTGTGATGAACTTAATTATGTACTATATTTTAATTAAACCTTAAAGTTATTGACCATTATTTCTGTGCAATTTAATTTTAATCGCCAATAGCGTAATCCCCACTTGGTACATTTGAATATATTATTTTAGACGATTCTTTTATATCAGTTAAAATATTGAATTTTGGTTTTCTCTTTATGTACTGAAATTCTAAAATAGTACTTATCTCATATAAATATTATTATACTAATAATGATGATTAAAGTTAGTATTATTTAGACAATGGACAAGGTCATGCATGCTGCGTCTGTTCAGTGTGTCGCACCAATGTATGGGATGTCTACATCCCTTCCATACATTGTCACACAATCTAAGATTCACGAAATTTTATTAGATAGCATTTAACCATTGAAGGCAAGTTTTAACTGTAATAAAATAACAAAATAATTAATCTTTATTATTTTTTATTTACGTGTAAAGGGAGTTTTCATTATCGAAATCGTGTATCTGAAGTGGTCATACTAAATTTATTAGACGGTGAATTCGTTAGGCAAAAAAAGTATGTTAGATCAAAAATTACATTTTTGTTACATAGAACTTAAGAACATAAATGTCTTGAAATAAGGATTCGTGAAATAAAATTTTAAAGTGAAGATGGTGTTTTGTTTGGATGTACAAAAACAAATTGACCTTACAACCCTTTATTCTATTATTTATTCGTTTGGAGTATGTTTTCCACATAGTAAAGCTGCGTAATGATCGAAATCTGCAACGTGTAATTGTTCCTGAAAGAGAAGTGAAGACAATTATGTCATAAACAGCAGATTTAACGGCTACTATCTGAAGTCGGTTTGGTAATAACGACAAAAACGAACAAGTTGTGCGGTTTGTTACTGGCAAGATAATTCTAGTGCAAACTAGTTTTCCTTGGCTTTTTTAAAAATAAATGATGCATTTTAAAACAAGTATAATGCATTTGACTTCCATCTCACCTGATGGAAAGTGACGATGGGGTCGACTGTGGAGTATGCATACCTAAATAAAGCCCATTCATTCTCGTCTTGAAAAGGCCCAAGTAGGTCATAGTGTTCAGGGAATAAGTCTGCAGGCAGGGAATTCCACACCATAGCCTTTCGTTATATAAAATGTGAAATTCTTCATGCGAATCTTTGGAATATCTACAACTTAGGGGTTCCCACCCCAGCCTACATCTAGTCTCCCGATGAAGGAAAGAAGTCAAATAGTACAATTCTATCGTACACTCGATGTGATATATTGAAGAATAGCGATAAGCAGGCAACTTTACGGCGATGTTCAAGGCTCTGCAGCTTCTTTCAAAGTAGTTAAGCTTAAACCGGTTTAGTCAAACAATGTCAGTTTGTCCTGAAAATGGTCAAGCCCTACTACTACTGTTTTGGCAAAAACCGCACTTATTTGTGCATACTACTGTGCATATTACTTGTGCATACACATTTTTACGATTAAAATTTGGGCGCAAAATCTACGACTAAAACTGAAAGTGAAGTGAAGTTTTATCAATATAAATAACGTTTCAAATACAGTTCTTTTCAATGTCCATTTAAACTTAAGAAATAATCATCTGCCCCCGTAGCATGGCTACGCATGATAGTCGCGACGCGCGCGATAAAATTGAAATAAGCGCGCGCTATTGCTTATCTAAATTAGATCTGATTTAGGGTCGTATTCCAGGACTTTACTCAATACTCAAGCATTTGAGTATTGCACTGAGCACTGAAAATCATACTCAAGTCCTTGCAATTAGGGTCGTATTTCCAGTGCTTGAAATCATACTCAAGTCTGCTGAAATCCTGACTTGAGCATTGAGTAGAGTTCTGGAATACGACCATTAGACAGCCAATAGCGCGAGCTTATTCCAATTTTATCGCGATCGTCGCGACTAACATGCGTAGCTATGCTACGGAGGCAATGTTAATTGAACATTCATAAATGTGTAGTTCCGTTATTTAGTAACATCAAAGAATAAATTTTTACAATTACGGTTTGCAGCTGTTTGTTCATCTCAAATTATGCATAGTTAGCTCTCATAGTCATGACTTGAGCATAAAAATGGAATATGCAAACGATACTTGAAACTTTTACTCAAAACATACAGTATCTCAAAGTAGAATTGATGTACCTTACGTAAATGTGGTAATTTTGATAAAAAAACATGAATATCAGGACGAACTGATATTGCTTAGATTAACCTAGTTTGTGTAAATTGGCTTAGGTCTAACTAGTTTAAACTGGAATCGGGCTTTGCCTGTATACATAATATAATTACTTAATACAATTTTTATCTAATTCAATAAAAATATGGCTCACTGAATACCAAAAAAAAATGTGTAGTGAACCCATATTTTAAATTCATCTAGTACGATAAAAAAGTGAAATAAAAGGACAGACATACCTTTACCATAGTACTGCTATTAAGTAAGTGAAATATACCATTTTCTAAGGTCATTTCACTCAGAACTGCTGTGTATGCCACACCAAGCTGAAGATTGTCCTTAATCTTAAATAAAAAACACCAAGTCAAAAGATAATCCTAACGAAAATGTTAGATATTATGTTACGTACCTGAGATTCCATAGGTACAGAAAAATCCGGTAACCAAGTTGATATTCCCTTTTTATTAAGTCTATGGTCGAGTAGAGCAGCTAATTTAATCAGAGTCTCCTTTTTCTTTGTTTCTAAAACATAAACAGTGGTTAAGTAGGTACAATATACAATTGTAAGCAATGTAGCTAGATATATAATAGTAAAGAACGATAAAATCCTTTCCATGTGTGTGGTTTTCACTAGTGAACATAACTTAAATAAGTTATGTTCACTAGTGAATATCTTTATTTATTTCCAACTTACAGCTATCATTACAGGTTGTACCTAATGCGATAGTGCTGACGACAACCCTTACTTAATTACCTTTAATTTGGATAATAGTAACTTAATAACTACTTAAAAAATATTATTATTATGGTCACACAAAACTCACAAAGTCGCTTTTACGAATTCGTTCAATGAATGAACAACAGAATATATCCACGAAATAAGTGATAACATTTCAAATTGCCGTGTAATCAAATTATAGGATTGATGTCATGACAAATCGTCGGGGATAGTGCAATTTGGGTGCGCACGCTAAAGATGGAGATCGCAGAAACGCAGTGCGCATATTATGTTAGTATACTATGTTATAAAAAAGAATTACGCGTAACTAGCATTGGATTGTGAGTTTAAATTTCGGTAATTTAGTGGCCAAATTAAATCCGCGTAAATGTCGTGGCAACTAAAGTAGCGTGATTTACGGGATTCTATTGTTGTCAGTCCGTAGACAACATAAATTAATGCTACTGGGTAAAAACGAAAGTTCTCTCCTGTAAAATTTGATTCTGTGCAGATACGCACCTTTTACCAATGCTGCCGCCGTTAGTTGAAAACCTTGTGACAAAAACTCAAAACCGAGAAAATAATGTTTAAAGAAATGAAATTTACAAAAAATATTTACTTTTCTCTTGCAGTAACTTCATACGTTAACCACCTAGAAACAAATAAATACCTTGGCAGATCAGCTTTTTTTAAAAAAAATGTCACATGCGCCCTTTTAACTAACGGTGGCAGAATATTACACACGCGGATTTGCAACATCCTATGTTGTAGTAGTGATTATATTTGGAGATGTAGTCCGTATGTAGGTAAATATGATTTCTATCTTATAGTACTAAAGCTCAATTAACATTGCCGCAGGACGAAACGGAAGCTAATTTTTGCAATGACATTGTAGTGCATGGCTTACAGTGACTTTATGTCAATCGTGTCGCTGCGGGAATTCTCTGGAAAACGCGCGATCCTGTCTTTTGCTCGTATCTGGGTTGTCTACACTTTTTTTATAGTACTAAGTGACGGGACGAACAAGTCGTGTGCCTGGTGGTAAGCGACACGCCTATCCCTAGCAGTTGCAGTGCCACTCATTGCTTACATTATTGCTTCGCGCTATAAATAAGGGTAGGACTGTACAATACCTAAGTCCCCTGTGAGTGGGGAGTTACGGAAACCCACCCTTCCTGAGTTATATGACAAAGCAAATTCGTGCCGATTTTTCATATACTAACCTGAATGGGGTGCAACCAAGATTTGACCTATGTAAAATAAATTTGTTTTCTTTCAATCTTAAATGTACAATTACTTATTAATTTATGCTTTTTAATTCAATACTATTTTTTTAGTTCTCCGTCGCACATTAATACTCGACTAAATTAAAAGCCGTATGATGATACTGAAGCTTCATATTTGACAGTAATTGTTTCGGATGGATGTCGGACATAGAAGAACGGGAGTAGACCCCCTGTTTTTTGACTCGTATCTAGTTTATATGTTATACAATTGACATAAAATTCATTATCTTGTGGTAACAAAAATTCGCTGCCATTCCGTTCCGCAGGAATGTCAATTGAGGCTCAAGTAATATGTCAAGTAAATAGACGCCGCAAGTACTGCGATCTGTATGAAAACCAAGCGTGCCACATTTTTTGTACCTCCGATGAAGTCACAAGCGTTATTTAGTGATGGGAAACCTCCTTTAACACTAAAGCGATTGATTCATCGAAATGCGTACGTAGCACGCATTTACAATAATGATTTTTCAAGTATTTGTTGATTATAAGAAGCCGTGAAATATTATTAGAATAAGATAATTAAACCCTTTATTAATACACGTTTTGAAAAAAATATTGCTCTGGAGAACTAAAAAAATAACAACGAACTTTATAGAATATTTTTATAACATTTTTAAGGACATAAGAATTATCATCCTTTTGTTTCCTAAATCGATCAGAATCGAGAACTGTGTTGCATCAAGTGAACATCACTAATCGTAAAATTTGACCAAAAACATGACGAAGTGGCAGTACTACGAAACTGAATGCATTATACGAAAGTATCGCTCGTTCGATATTCAAGGTCTTCTAAAGGACCACAAGTGTAACGCACCAAGTAAAAGCCGCGAATCACTGGGTGTACACTAGTTTGCATACTTGTTTTCTCGAAATTCGTTCAAAATGTAAATAATTGATTTTAAAATAAATTATGCATATTCTGATTACGTCCCTGTTTATTTATCTTCTCACAGCTGTAGTGTTTTTGCAGTTTCTAATGGCACAATGGGCATTTTTCGCGTTTTGGACTGATTTTCAACTACGGTAACGGCCTGGCGCATTCTAAAGCGTATACTATTTATTTATTAGTATTTTTTACTATGCGTTTATAGCTTACATTTTTGGGCATGCGAAGTAAGTACACTTGCGGTGTCTATTTAGGTTAATACATACCTTCATCCATAGCAAATGATATTTGATATGGTGCCATCATTCTGTGAAGTCGCAAGTATCCCTCTTTGGTGATGCTAGTTAGTGCATCCAATAGCAATACGAATAAGGCATTTTCGAGTGTCATGGAACAATTTAGAGTAGATGTTCCTTTAGCCTCCTATGAATAAGGGTAGAAACAAACTTAGTAGCGCAAAGTAGATTATGGGTCGTATTCTAGAACTCTACTCAATGCTCAAGTCAGGATTGCACTGGCAACACAAGCACTGGAAATATCCTGACTTGAGCAGACTTGAGTATGATTTCAATCACTGGAAATACGACTCTAATGGCAAGGACTTGAGTATGAGTTTTAGTATTGAGTAGAGTTCTGGAATACAACCCTGAGTATATCAGTAAGAGGCTATTGAAAAGTAATTAAACATTCATGAACACCTGTACCTACATACAAATGTAAAACCAACAATGATAAACGTCTGTTCAAAAGCTATTGTTAACTTCAGAATAGAGTATAAGATAGGCACTTACTATATATGACAAAGATTCAATTATCATTAAGGTTTATTGTTACCTACATTTTGTTCAGAAGCAACAGTGATAGTTTCCACAGTTTCTTGACCCCATGGGAATTTGGCTACAATGTTCACCTCAGCTCTCTTATCTCCGTATTTGATATCATCAATGCTGAATACACTTGGTGTTGTTGTAATCTGCAAAGAAAACAATTACAACATTTTTGAGTTACTTTGTTTTACTTATATATTTTTATTAAAAATTTTGTAAAGACAATTTAAAATTCTCTATCTGCAAGAAAGTTCATTGCGCCTTAGAGATGTAAGCTGCGGCCGGGTAGAGGTAAGGGCATCATAAGACCCGTTGCTATGAATGCTAATCTCAAGGCCTATAATGTATGTCAATGAAATGACAAGGCACAGCACTAATGTCTAAGCGCCAAAGTGTGAACAGGGTAGATTACACACTGCTAACCTAACACCAGTCCTAGCCCTATGCAGGAGTTAATGTGAACCCACAGTGGTAAAATCAGGTGTTAAACATTTTTGTATTTTGGATACTTCTCAAAGTCTTTAAAGGTGTCCGCCAGGATGGCTGAATCAAACGAAATATACAAATCAAACTGTGCTGATTATTTACTACCTATTTTCTAATATTTAGTACCTTTATAGACATATTTTTAGTTCGCATTCCTTAATACCTACAAATGGAATTTACATTTGTAATAGTGAATTCAACTATTAATTAATATAATAATTGTTATAAAATATAGCTTGCAAAGATAATTCAGAAACCATTGTTGGCATAGTCTAAGCGCCTGCAAAACTATTATTAGCAATTACATGGAGAAGATAAACTGTGTTCCTTAGATGATAATTTTTACAAAGGTGTTTAATTATTTTTTTAAATAAATTTTTATAGAAACTTCCTAAAATAGTGAAATAAAAGTATGTTTAGGTAAAAATTAGATACTAAATAGATTATATAAAACAAGACAATTATATACAGCGTGTCCCAAAATTCAACGATAAGCGGGCGCTGGAGGGTGGACCTGCGCATAACTACTTGAGAAAAAATAAGAAAAAAAATCTATCTCATTTTTTTTTCAATTACGATAAAAAAATTGTTATTCTTCGAAAATTTACTCCCTTAATGATATTTTGAATCACCACGACCACATTTTTTCAGATATTTCTGATGTTTTAATTTTAACGGCCACCTAAGTAGTACTGCTGTCTACCACAACTCTTAAAAACCCTAGAATGCCTTCAGTTTTACACAAAAATCCATCAAAATATTTTTTTTCCTTAACATTTTGAAATATTTTTACCTGCAGTCGACTTTCACTCATCGTTTTGTAAAAAAAAGTATGGACACCACTGCGGCAAGTTTTTTTTAAAAATTGACGCAACTAACCAAGATTCCAAAATGGTATAATACTTTAATAAAACTAGGCGCCAAAAATATTGGTACCATTTCTAAGAAAGATTAAAATTCTTGATTATTGTTCTTGTTCATAATAATCACTTTTACTATGTGCCGAAAAAAGGTTATGTGTTGCAATTTCTTGGAATTTCAATGGCACGTGTGCGTAGTCGATACAATTTAGAAATTAGAGAGAGAGAAAAATACCGAGAGATATACGTTAGAAAGAGATAGATAGATGTCCTTTGTTGAATAGCAATAACGCAGGTAGAGAAGTTCCGGTGCTCAGCAAGTCAGTACGCTCTGCTCCTTTGTTTACTGCGCACCTTTCCGTAATCAATTGACGTAGCTCTCGTACTAACGACTTTTGGCTTGGCTTATTGGACTGGATTTAAGTGATCTGCAAACTAAATTGACCTGGCATCACTTTGGACTGTGAATTGGAGTTTTGGCGTATTTTGAACTGATTATCGTTTATCATGCCGCTACCATACACACCGGTGGAATACGCTAACATGCACCTCATTTATGGAGAATGTCGGTGCAATGCTAACACTGCCAGCAGATTGTATCGAGAAAGGTACCCAAACACTGAAAGATACCCGGATTATCGAGTATTTTTGAATGTGCATCGAGCGTTTTCGGAGGGTCATTTTCCATCTGCCAGAAGAAACGCTGGAAGACCGAAATCGGAATGCGATGAAGAAGTTCTCAATGAAATAAACATTGATGCAACTACCTCAGTACGTGCCATAAAAGCAGCTACGGGAATCCCAAAAAGTACGGCACATCGAATTCTGAAACGTCACAAGCTCCACCCATATCACTATAGGCGAGTGCAGACGTTATTGCCTCGGGACTATCCACTACGGATCGCATTTTGCCGTGTGATGCTGCAAAAACACCGCGAAGATCCCCAGTTCCTAGACAAAGTTCTATGGTCGGACGAAACAACCTGCAAGAAAGATGACTATTTAAATCTTCACAATTCACATAGTTGGAGCAATGAAAATCCGCACCTGATGAGACAAGACAAATCCCAATATCAATTCAAGGTTAACCTATGGACAGGCATATTAAATGGAAAAGTGATTGGGCCCTTTGAGTTACAAGGAAACTTAGATGGTAATAGTTATTTGAACTTTTTACAAAATGATTTGCAAGAATTATTAGAAGACATCCCCTTAAGTGATGTACAAAACATGTGGTTTCAAAATGATGGTTGCCCAGCTCACTACGCCCGTCCTGTGCGAGAATACTTAAACCAAGAATATCCTGGGCCTTTGATCGGGCGACTTGGTCCTATCTTATGGCCACCTCGTTCACCCGACTTAAACCCCCTGGATTTCTTCTATTGGAGTTGTCTCAAAGACAGGATTTACGCAAAACCCATCACAACATTGGACGAGCTTCGGCAAAAAGTCAATCAAGCTGCGGCTCATATCAACGGTAGAAGATATGCACGACAGATAAAACGATCATTTTTAAGGCGATGTCGTGCATGTATTAATGCTGGTGGCAAACTATTTGAACATTTACTATAATGTTAATTTTGCAATAAATAAATTAAATGAAGAAATACCATTTGTTTTGATTTATTCAACATTTTTCAGCAACAAAAACCTATTTTCGGCAAATAGTAAAAGTGATTACTATAAATAAGAACAATAATTTAGAATTTTAGTCTTTCTTAAAAATGGTACGAATATTTTTTGAAACATTTTTTTTAAGTACCTGCTTTATTGTTGTTCAACAAAGGGCATCTATCTATCTCTTTCTAACGTATATCTCTCGCTATCTTTCTCTCTCTAATTTCTAAATGTATCGACTACGCACATGTGCCATTGAAATTCCAAGAAATTGCATCAAATAATCTTTTTTCGGCACATAGTGAAAGTGATTATTATGAATAAGAACAATAATCAAGAAATTTAGTCTTTCTTAGAAATGGTACCAATATTTTTTTGCGCCTAGTTCTCTTAAAGTATTATACCATTTTGGAATCTTGGTTAGTTGCGTCAATTTTTAAAAATACTTGCCGCAGTGGTGTCCGTACTTTTTTTTACAAAACGATGAGTGAAAGTCGACTGCAGGTAAAAATATTTCAAAATTTCAAGGAAAAAAAATATTTTGATGGATTTTTTTGTAAAATTGCAGGCATTCTGGGAATTTTAAGAGTTGTGGTAGACAGCAGTACTACTTAGGTGGCCGTTAAAATAAAAACATCAGAAATATCTGAAAAATTATGGTCGTTGTGATTTAAAATATCATTAAGGGAGTAAATTTTCGAAGAATAACAATTTTTTTATCGTAATTTAAAAAAAAAATGATATAGTTTTTTTTTCTTATTTTTCCTCAAGTAGTTATGCGCAGGTCCACCCTCCAGCGCCCGCTTATCGTTGAATTTTGGGACACGCTGTATATACGTAAGGTGGTTCCAACCTGACGTCAGAATGGCTGGCCACTTTATTTCTTTAATATTTCCGTTAGCGCAAAAGTAGAAAGTATGTCAATAAAGGTACTAAATAGTAGAAAATAGGTAATAAATAATGAGTACAGTTTGATTTGTATATCTCGTTTGGTCCAGCCATCCTGACTGACACTTTAAAGGTGTCACTGCCACAAATATCAACAGCATTTACTGTTCTACTTTTTAAAGCGAGTTTCATAATTGTTATTGAGAAATTGTTTAAAAACAAAATATCACGATATGGTGTAACCAGCTGGTGACTTTATATATGTATACAAACTGTTAAGCTATTTTACTGCTTTTTCATTCATTATTCAAAGTCAAAGAGACCACAACCTTACACTTGCTACAATGTTGATGCACATCTTTCGTCTCATCAACATGTGTCAACTACTGCCTGGTCTTTCTTGAGGATCCTCAAACTTGCCTGTACCAACTTGCCAGCTCAAGTATGGCTATGATTTTCTGATATCGACATGTACAAGGTTTTAAGAAAATCACCAGATAATTTGAATAACTATGTCATAGCATAACCTTAACTAAATTAGGAGTAATACACTAATGACCAGGAAAATTTAAAGAGACAAGGGCAGATTTTTATCCTTACTTAGGAAGTCATCTAAAATTAACAGTGTACAGTTGTTGTACTAAAAGTAATTCTGTTCTTTCCAAGGCTTCCTAATCAGCTCATATATTATAACACCCACATTTATCTCTCCAGTAAAGCAGTGCAGGCTTAAAGAAAAAATACTATATGAATAATAACTAACCGAACTCCACCAGTACTTTCTATATCTCTGCCATTGAATAAAATATTGCATAACATCTTGCTCAGGAATAACAAGGCTGAATCTCAACTCCGATCTTTTCTTTGGCATACAATCATTAAGATCATGTTCCAAAAGCTCACTATATTCAGGCAAGTTTTCAGATATGTAACCAAATGGTATTTTTTTTACTTTGCATTGTGAGCTTAGAAATACAGTCATATGTTTATGTATTTTCGAATGCAAAGATTGAAGCCAATTACTGTGTATGTTTTGTAGCAATATTTGACTTGGTTTTTCTAAGCTATATTGGACAATACTCTTGGTTGATTTTTTAATATCAAAGAATTTATGTAGGTAAACTACTTTACGAATTTCGTGTCTCATTTTGTTTGACTTTGTTTTTGTTTTGGTTATGTTCAAGTTCTACTTCGTGTAATGGAATATTGCCAGGTGGTGCGACAAAGTAGTCGTCTTCTACAACTGCTGCATTTCGTAGAATATCCTTCTGACAGTTTCCTTGAGTTATTTTGATAACTTCGTCTGGACGTAGAGTAAGATTTCTGAAACATGTGGAGATGATTAACTAGTTAATGAGAAGGAATAAATGAATATTTGTAGAGTATTAGTACAGAAATAAAAAAGAACACTTCTGAAAGCAAGTTAGGGCAGTGTAATTAACATGAGAAAATAATTGAGAACTGTCGGAACAAAAACTGATAAGATACATTTTGAGTCACTCTTATATGATAATACCAAACGGTAGTTTTTGTACATTTCTATGGATAATTTACCCAACCTGAACTGAAACTGTTAAATCTTACTTCAAAATAAGTTTCAAATGCACAGACTTGAACACAATGTGACAAATCCATTCAATGAGACTAGACAGAATTAGAATATTAATGTATCAGATTTACTGTTTTTGTTACAAAATTCTTCAATTATTCCTTCTATTTATAAACTTAAATCAAACATTGGTGTTGGTCACGATGAAGTTGATACCACTAATTTCAACATCTTTATAATAGCTCTAATGATTTCCAAAATAATTCTGCAATGTCAGAGTTAAAATGACTATGTATGGTAGTTTTGTATAATAATGTAAAAATTATGGCTAACAATGCCAATGTCCCCTTGAGAAAAAAGTTGATACTGCAAAATTTAAAAAATTACACAGTAATTACTTTATGACAACCACTACTAAAAAACAATAAAAATAAAGTTTCCTAAATTTGAATACAAACTTGAACTTACTGGTCTTCTAAAACAGTGTATAAAGGCTCAACGCCTTCAGTATTAATATTCAGGATTTGATTCGCAAAAGATATCGTATCTTCCAACACTGTTACACCTTCTGCAGTATCGCACTTCACTAATGAAAGCCTCTCCAACAATGCTAACGTGTTTTTATCCACTTTTACTTCGCTTTTCTCTAGCTTTCCTAAGGTTACCGCAACATCCGTAGGAATTTTGCAAGAATAAGCCCTTAATAATAAATTTACGGTTTTATATCTGCTGTAGCTTGCACGGATGAAGTGACAACTCATACTTATGAGTAGATAGTATTGTTAATTTAAAGGATATTAATATTTTGTTATAATAGTTCCAAATACAATAATGCCTCGATGATGTATGTATATATAATAATAATCCTAGAAGTAGAAATATACAAAATGAAGCGCAGGCCACGGTAGGCAGATAACTTTTTCACGAGTTTTATGTCAAAATCAAAATGACAACTCGTTTTATTATCCGTTCAGAAATTAGTTTACAGTTTGTTTTTCATTAATTACGAAACGAACATTTCTTGTGTGGTTTTTTTCCACTGCTCTGGATATCTTACTGGGAATAAGTGAAAGCTGATATTCATAATAAACATTATTTTTCTTTTTTCTATGCACTTTATACAAATTTATCACGTAAAATTCCTGCTTTGTTTTGACGTTTCAAATTAATGGTGACATAACCTGAAAATAAGAGATTTGTTTTCGTGAAAATAGAGAGATCCCTATAATTTCTCTGGAAACTACACTTGAATTTAGGTAAGTTAAAATAAATTACATGGACCATATAATACTTGGACAATTTCTAATGATTTTGCTAAAGATTTAAACATTTTAATGGTATCGTAAAATTGCAATGAATTTCATGTAATTGTTTTTGCAGGAAGCATGAAGAAATACGCGAGTCGCAATATCTTATATGATAAATTGCACCGTGGTGGTGTATTAGTATGTATTGGACTCACTTTATATGGTTCCGTGTTGCTTGGGGAACATTTTTACAAATATTTTAAATATGTGCGACCAGGCATTCAGGCGGCGAAAGAAGTAGCAGAAAAAGAACTCCTAGACGAAGGATCTTCAAATAAAATATTGTTAAAAGAATGATTTTACTAGTCATTGCTATATGTGTTATTTTGTAAGTTTTAAGTAGGTGTCATAGTATAATTACGCACTTTGTTGTTTATTTAGTAATTATGAAATCTGTAAATCAACTGAAATAAATTTATTTTCAAACTATGTTTTACTTTAATAGAGAATGATTGTGCATCAAAATATAATTAATCTTTTTTATTGATACAACTTATTTACCTGTTAATATTCAGTCCTTTTCATAATTTCCTTTCCAACTTTATTTACATCAAAGTTATAGGTAGTTATAATATGGGCATAATTTGATTGTAGTTGTATGTAACATATCTTACATATCGCACCCATCATGAAAGATAAGCATAAGTGGAATTATGTCAAACATGTTTATTGCTCCATTAGATATAGAAAAATAGAAGCCACATCCTCTCCCATTGGAGATTAGATAGAGAGAAATATAATATACATTTTTCTGTTTTTAATTCCACTTATGCCATTCTTCCATGAGGACTGTGATATCTACGATACTTATGCCAAGAACTTATTCATATAAGCTGGTACATTTTTTATTAGGATTTTAATATAGCCTAGTACAGTTTATGTACATTGTGTAGAAATTAGTTGAGTAGAAGAATGCACCTTTTCAAAATTAAACTAGCCCTCGTTAGATGGCGCTAGCGGTCATAATTCACAATGGACTTCCTTGAGGTATACTGTTACATATTACTAATGGCAGTGTGTCATGTACATTTCAATCTTTTTTATTCTTTTCTATTTAGTTTTTTATTAATTAAAATAAAAAACTTGTAACCCCAAATATATAGTGTATTTCTATGCTCTAACCCACAGATTCCCAAACTTTTTGACTCTGCCCACTTAGGCAAGAAAAAAAATGTTGAAAACACGTATTTTTATATTAGCATAACATAAAAAAATCACAAGGAAAACAATATATATGTAGTGCTGTAGAATATAGAGACAAGGTTTTTTTTCAAATGCGATACAGGGGGTGCCCTGTACAGCATCAACGCCCCCCAATTGCTTCCGAGGCTCCTACCCCGCCACCTAGGGCTCTTCAGTGCTCACCGGGAGCGGTAGGGTCCGCTTTGGGAAACTATGCTCCAACCTGTTGGTTTCTTGAAGTATGTTTGAAACTATAGACCCCCGTTAGATGGCGTTGGTAGTAGTATTCCCTGATGGAGCCCCACATAGGTGTACCACAACTACAATGTTATAACTACGGTGGAGTGCATATTTAGCCACACGAGGCGGCGCGGTGCCCGTACCTTGCGGCGAACCCCAACCCAGCACTCTGCTCTGCCGTCAACGTAATCCTGTGGGACTTCGTCGGATTTTATTTCCGGATATTGTATTTTACGTTTGGTCACCGAGATTTTGCCGACTGTATTTATGATACAAATAAACTTTTGTAATTGTAGAAGTGATCCACTTTTAATACGTTTCTTTAAATATTAGGCAGCAACCATCGTGTTCCTTAATTGTGTGTGTAGTATTAGATTCATAGGATGGAAAAAATAAAGGAAATTAGATTGCGTTTCTTTGTGACAAGACCCCTCAATCGTGATGATTATAGCATTTTTCCTCCCTCTAAGTTATAGCAAATAGTATTTATGTGGTCCGTGGCAAATACTATCACGAGACAAGTAATTAATAAATTTAAAATATCTACTTACTATTATACTGGAAGTGTTATTTGTTTATCTTAGGACCTATCTGTGTCCACGATAGCATGACACACAATTAAACATATTTATAATTGTAAGTCAATGTATTTACATATCAATTTAATTTTTTCTTTATGGTATTTGTTTTTTCATTATTACCCATCACTGCACGGATCGTTGGAATTTGAATACAGAATATGATAAAATATTGTAATATAGTCCAACTAGTCGTCTTTACATCATTGTGTTGAACTAATTACTTAATTAGTTTATTTAAACATAAAGTATCAATAAAAAATTGGCTTAAATAAAACGGTAAACATGTCAGGTTAGCCATTTTTTGTCTTGTATTTTGCTTGCACTTTTATAAAAATATTTATTGAAGAGGGAGCAGAGGAAAAATTCCTAATCTTCGATTTGATTTTAGAGGGGTATATCCACTTTAAAGTTAAAAATAAAATATTGTATGAGTAACTACACGATATATTCAAGCATAGACATTAATCAGAAACATAAAACAATAAAGTTTCCTCGTTAGATAAAAATCACGAAATGACCCCTAATTTTCACATTTTTTCGATTTATTCTCGAAATGCTACAGGTTATTAGGACAAAAATTAGATATATTTATGCATGATCGACAACTGTCACTACGGATTTTTTTAATCCCTGTAGTTTTAGAGTTATTCGGCTAAAACGAATTTGGTACTTTTCAAAAATTCAAAAATTCAACATCTCCTGTCGCATGTCACGCGAACTTCAGGCATATATTTGTTTTTACAAATTTGGGCGGAGCCAACGTCAAAACTTTTTTGGCATGTGAGCTCTTAATTATACGTGTATTTTTGCCTGTAGTATAAGCACGTTAGTTAAGAAATAGGGTTAAAAATTTAATCAAATCGAAGTCGTTTCCTCCGGGAAATGTTTTCATCAGTTATAAGTTATGTAACACGTATCACCGATCGTATCTGACAGAAAAAATATCAAAATATCTTGATCTGACTACGGACTTCATTATTTGGATAGATCCATGCCATATTATTATTCTGTCTTACAAGGTTTTTATTGCTAATTATTTTAAGTATATTGTTGTTCATCAAGGTTTTTATAACTGTGAAAGTTCTTTTTCATTGACCCGTGTCGTTGAAAAAGGCTTTACCCATAGATACTTGATTAATATCGTGAGAGTCAGAATGGCGGGTGTGCCTTAACGGATCCTGACAAATTTGGTATCGAAAAATGTATCTAATTTGTACTATTTAGTACCTCTGTTTAAAAAATTTGTACCTGCATCAGAACGAAGTTATAGCATTAACAAAGGTATAGGTGTACCAGAATCTCATGGCATTAAATATTAGAAATATCGAACAACTTTCACCTGGCAATGTTAACTTGTCAATCCAAAATATTACTTGTGTCAAATGAATGTCTGCTAAACTTTTTCATTTTAAAATAACGTTTTTGTAGCAATAGTTACTAAAAATCCGCTTCAATCTCAAGCAAAAAACATTGTAATATTGTTTATCGCAAAATCAGCGACGAATTAGGTGCATCTAAGTCACAATTCACGATTTACAACCAGGTCTCAAGTCTTGCCGATTAGTAGGAGTAAATAAATCTGATCTTTGAATTTTTAACGAAGCCAAATTAATGTATGTGGTACGTTATTTTTGTTGGTACCTACTGGTCTGCGAGACTACAGTGTGTAGACAATGATTGGTTGGAAAAAAAAAACTTCAAATTGCGAACGTAAATAAATCTATCACCCACAATCTAATTGATATATTTTTGTTTAATTTTAAAATGTATCAGAAATTATTTACCTCTCTTACACACAAATTCAAACAGGTCTTAAAACATGTACGAGGATAGATCAATCTTGGTGAAATAAAATATGTGAAGTATCTAGTACATTTTTCCCTACTATATTGATGTTGCCCACTACAAATTTCAACTTGTCTAAGTGCTATCAGATTCTGGTACACCTATACACCCGCCGTATTGACTGTCAATATGCGGGTGTACTTCGGATTACCAGTACCTATTTATTTAATAACTATAAAAACTTCCTATTCCAAAAATTTGTACCTTAATAGTACTATGAAGTAAAGGAAACTCCAGCTCGATCTGATGGTTAGTTTCTAAGAAATAAGACAAAATATGTTGATATGTCAGAGTGCCGTGTGCATTTTAACGAATCCTGACATGTTTGGTACCTAAAAATGTACCAAAATTGTAGTGTATTTAGTATTTATTCTCAAAAAATTGTACGTCTATCATAACGAAGTTATAGCAAAATGAAAATTGTAAATATTTTCGTAATAAAAAAAAATAAATTTCCGCCACATAATTGGGTACCTAGGCAGAGGTTCTACCGTAAAGACCCCCTTCATATGTCAGTATTTTTCCTAGTTTTGATGGAAAATGTGACAAGCGCGTGTCCTTATTTATGTCCTTATTATATTAGTGTGTAAGATAGTTAAAGAGAAATATCTCCATACGAAAATTTATTTTTTGATGGAATGTGTTCGGACCGAGAAACTCAGGAGGCAGTTGGGCAGTGTGGTTAACATACGACAAACTGGGTGGTGTACCTAACAGTATACTGGCCGTTCCTTCAAGCCAAGATACTGTACAAAATATATTTGAATAGTCTTAATCTAGTTTAATTAATTAAATAATAATTGTATTAACTATACGTTAATTTAAAGACATTTTATTCTTAAATAATTCGTTTTAGACTTTCATTTTAGTCTGTTTTCAGGATTTTATATGATCGAGTGAAGTATGTCTTGTCACACATTAGCACATTCTTTAGACAATATCCTTTTGTGTATAATATATTTTTTGTAAGACCATTGTTTAATAGTGAATACCTAAACCGTTTGATCTAACAAAACAGTTTTTCCTGCTTCTTATCCGGTGACTCGCCTTAATTATTGTGTCTGGGTACGGCTGTCATGTATAGGGCGAGATGGAATTATACAATTAATCATAATATGAATAAAATCTTGCTGTGTTACCGATAGTGTACGAAAAGGGAAACATTGTTTTCTAGAAATAATTTTATTATTGTTTATCGAGTCAGGAAACTTATGTGGGTTTTCAAGAAATTAAGGCATGTTGGTGAACTAAACCTACTGCGCACAATTTACTTTGCATTGGCTATCGGTGCTAAGTTACTGTATTGGAACTTGGGTTGGTGTTTGTAAGACTCACGTGAAACGATTAGAAATAGCACAAAGATCTTTATTAAAAGTAATACCATTTAGTCCCTATCGATGTCCCATTAAAATTGTGTATGAAACGTGCAAACTCTATAAGAAAACTTTATATTTTGCAAGTAATTGTATAAAAATATCCCTTACAATCATGAACATTATAAACAGAAACGCACTGTTAGGAATGTTTGTCCACCAATAAAATCGAACAACCACTGCTAGACAACAATGTACATATATATATCCACATGTTTATATAATAAAACAAACACAATTCTTAATATTTACCCATTATCCACACGTGAGACGAAATACGTGTGGCGCACTATAAGTTTCCGGAATGAATAAGAAAAAAATACTATAAATGGTCAGAAATAAATTTATTGTTTCTCAAAGTATTCTCCGTTAGCGTTAATGCGCTTTTTTAAACGAATAAACCAATTTTGAAAACATTTATGTCAGTCCTCCGTGACAATCTCTGAAACATATTTTTCATACTCTTCGACGGCCTCTTCAGGTGATGAAAATCGTTGACCGCGTAATTGGTTCTTAATTTTTGGAAATAAATAAAAGTCACAAGGCGCCAGGTCGGGACTGTACGCGGGATGGCTCACAAGGTCAAACGTTGTTCACCTTCAAAAATTCATTTGTCTGTCTGGCCGTGTGAGAAGTGTGTTTACGGTTATTTTTACGGAGTATGTCAATAACTTCGGGCAAACAAATGGTCGTGTGCCAATCACTATTCACGGTACAACGATTCTCCAAAGCAACAATAGCCACATGCCCAATTTTATTAAAAAAATAAGCAATCATCCGCTTAGAGGCTCTTTGCACGCGCGCCACTTTGGTTGGTTTCGGCTCATCTTGAAAGACCTATACGCTCGATTGCTGCTTTGTTTTGGGATCGCAACTATAAATCCATTCTTCGTCACCTGTTACTATGTCCCATACCAAATTTGAAGTGCCATCATTGAATCTGGTAAGCATGGCATTGCACCAAATGACGCGATCCGTTTTTTGAGTCTCAGTCAAATTGTGTGGGATCCACCGAGAGCACAGCTTTTTCACACCCAAATGTTTGTGTAGTATTGATTGTATTTGATTCATACCTATGCCCAAAGATGCCCGAATTTTATGGTATGTCACATGCCTGTCTGTTTCAATCATACGGCGCGCAGCATCGATGTTTTTGTTTTTCACAGCAGTGGACGGGCGACCATCACGAAATTCGTCATTGAGGTTCACACGACCGCGTTTGAATTCTGCAAACCAGCAATAAACAGTCATCTTGCATGGTGCTTCATCGCCAAAAGCAGTTTGAAGCCGAGTGAAGCTCCGCTGAGCTGTTAAATTACACTTAAAGTGGTAGAAAATCATACTACGAAAATTTTCACGAGTTAAATCCATGGTGATGTAGACAACCAATTTCTAAAATGACGCCACAATGTAAAAACAAGTGACAGTCAGATCAAACAAACTGTATTCTATAGCCAAAGAGTTCAATTTTCAAATGTTGTAATTACTTTTTAAATATTGTTTATGTAAGTGAAAGGAAACTGTTCCGAAAACTTATAGTGCGCCCTATGTATAAACTAACACGTTTCCTTCTGGCTCTTGATTATGATCAAATTGAATTGCTTCTTCGGTAAAAATAAATAATTAAAATACGTAACAATATAGCTCCTATCACAGACCACATCTATATCTATACATCTAGCGCGCACGCGCACACACACACACACACACACACACACACACACACACACACACACACACACACACACACACACACACACACACACA
>NW_020653750.1:9850861-9851045 GCF_003589595.1 Hyposmocoma kahamanoa | reverse complement strand
ACACACACACACACACACACACACACACACACACACACACACACACAAACACGCGCGCGCGCACGCGCACGCACACGTATACGCACGTGCACGCGTACACACACGCGCACGCGCTCGCGCACAAACACGCGCACGCGCACACGCACACGCACACGCACACGCACACGCACACGCACACGCACAC
>NW_020653750.1:9848389-9850851 GCF_003589595.1 Hyposmocoma kahamanoa | reverse complement strand
CACACGCACACGCACACGCACACGCACACGCACACGCACACGCACACTTAAATGGATATGACATTAACAGCAAATATATAAAATGCCAGAAATAAAAAGTGTAACTAATTATGAGAGAAGACACTAATTTCCGTAACACAGGTCATTGAACGTAGCTCGGAAGTTAGGGCCTTACAATGAAATGTAACGTTTTTGTTTAAATAAAGCATTATTAATGTTATACTACATACGTTCTTTTAATAAATAATTTTAGCGACTTTTCAATCATACTTTTAAATTTGTAGTAAGACAAAATTACATAATTCATGCCTTGTCGTTGTTATTGTAATGATTGTGGTGAGTTTGCAATTTCAAACGCTGGTTATATTTTTAAAATTTACTTTTAATTAACAAAAATGTGTTACTCAATTTTAGCGCCGTTCATAGTACATTATGATATAAGTGCGGTAAGTTGAAAATTACAGCCGAGGCGATATTGCTATAAGAAAGCAGAGGCTGTAATTTTCAAAGCGCACGTATGTCATACGACGTTTTACAACATACTTGCGAGAAAATAAATAAGACTCTGACTTTCTTAAACGAATAAATCTTTAATTACTTGTTAAAGCAGTTACAGAAATTTGAACAATTTTTAAAAGTGATTGTTACGTTGCCAGTTGGCATTTTTAATGTCGTCAAGTTATTATTATTAGTTACAATCTCCCCAGTCTCTCTCTCACTCTCTTGAGTGAAAGTAGAAGAAACGAGACCACAGAGTTCTGCAGTCGGTGGCGGCGGCGGAGGCGGTTGCGGCTGCGGCGACGATGGTGGAATGTACGCGTGTGTGCTCGTAGATGGTTGAAAGTCAACACTTGACTGCAAATTTATGTTCCTTGTAATGCGAGAGCTAATTTCTTCTTTATTTCTTATCGAGTCTTCTATGTATCCTTCGGCTACATTGCTTGACCGCCATCCTCTGTGGCGTTTTAGTGTCAATAAGTCCGCACCTGAATCGGCGAGCAATGTAGCCGAGGACCTTCTGAAACTGTGCCCTGTGTATTCATGTGCTTGAGGCAAATTAAAGAAAGTGGCAATTTCTTTCGGCATTGCTCCCAATTTATTAATGCCAATGGGTTGGTTAGTGCATTTTCCATTTTGGTAATTTTGAAAAAATCTGTTGGAATTAGCTTTTGTTGAACGAAGCGCTTCGTATTTCTTCACTACGTCGTAAATAAAGTAAATTAATATTTTTGTGTTTTTGTTACAGATAAATAGTTGTAATTTATTGTCAAAATTAATTAAATGAAAGAATTAAATGTTTATTTACTATATATTATCTCCCAAAGTTAATTTTATTCATAAAATATTGACCACATTTCTAACATAAAAACTCTTTGCAAAGATTTAAAATATTTAAAGTATCGTTCATTTTTAGACGGACATTTTAAAAACCGTGCATGTTACTTTAAAAAAAAAAACCTCGTGGGTTTGCATTACAATAACGCACTTGTGCGTTTTACATTACAATAACGCACAAGTGCGTAATGAAATACATTACGATATTGAAATTGGTGTGATTTCAGCCACTTTACGAGCAAATATGTTACAAAAGTATTTTACGATCTCCATCAAGCCAATAAAATGGAAAAATATAATAAATAATTAAAAAGTCCAAAATATAATCTATCCTAAATTCTTGTGAAAACTAATAAGAATAACAACTTATAGTATTACACAATGTACTATTACATTATATATTAAGGACGGGTAATAAGAAATTACTAACGAGGGTCTATTAGAAGCCCGAAGCGAAAGGCTGAGGGCCTTTATTAACTCGAGTTTTGTACTTTTTATCGTCCGTGGCACATACAATGTTATTCATAAAAGGATATAAATACAACATAAACATTTGATTTAATAAATATTTTGAATAAATATCTGATATTTAAAAAGCTAAAAATGATGGATTGTAAAAAATAATTCAGTAATTTTTTATTAAGAAAATTTTAATTATTAAAATTGTTATTTTTTATTTTGTTTATTATATGTACAAAACTCACTTCACTCCCTAACAAAAGCTCAAACGTTATTACTGGTTCTACTCTAGAATGTAAACCTAAAAGTATATGTTTAAATTATTATACGTTCATGTATTGGTCATGACTTATTATATGTACATGTTAATGGTCAAATCATTCACGGATTTTTCGACGGGACGGACGTGTTTCGCTTTGCTCTGTAATTATTAATTTGCTTACCTATTGCCTCTTATTGCCAGTTTTAGAAGTGCGGTTCTACAAATTAGTCACTATCGGGCCCTCTCGTTTTATCTTGCGCGGAGTTTGCTTCATCGTGGACGCCATCTTTCATCTGTCGCGACTGCTCCGGTTGCGGACGCGTGCCGGTGCCAACCTGTGACGTTCTAAAGTCGGATCCTCTCTTACCATCTTATGTTGAAGACCATTTGGCCTCGCCTCCATATT